>NW_015169780.1:247799-322575 GCF_001447785.1 Gekko japonicus | reverse complement strand
AGCCGGCTGTTTAGTGTTTTGGACTGTTTATGGTTGTGAATCCGACGGGAGTTCTGTAAAATGGAAAAGTTTGAACTGTGACAGCGAGGAGTTCCTGGCAAGCGCTTATATACGTCCAGTTTCGAGGAGGACCCAATAGAGAGTTTGGGAGCGGAAATAAAAGCGAAATGAAATTAATACCATTCTCAAAGTTGGGGACCTCCAAGGCATGAAAGGAAGAGGATTTATAGTGCATGAACTGAGTATGTTAACAGCAACCCGAAGGAGGATTTAACAAGCCGGAAGTAGAAGACAACAGAGGAAGCCCCTGCACGTCAGCGATAGTAAAAGTGCCCAGCACGCAAAGAAGCGGTTCTGACTGTGTCCAGAAGAGATTTTTCTTTTTTTATTAACAGAAACTCAAGGGAACTCAAGGGAACATTAACAGAAATTCAAGGGAACATTACTAACATATTAACAGAGAATTATATGTGACTGAACTAAGAAAAGAAGTTTGACAACACACAGAAGAAGCCCAAGAAGATTAATTGGACATTACTAACAGTTTAATTTACCAGTTTATATATCACTCAGCTTTCTCTTTCTCCCGCTGTCTACCCTTCCCTTTTTTTTTCTTTTAAGCGAAATACCTCCCCTTTTTAGGGGAGCTAATAAAATCTTTACAAAAAAAAAAAAAGAATTTCCTGAGCTATATTGCAAAAGGTTTTATTGATGTTCATAAGAATTAAATGTTATTGTCAATTTCATCACAGTGTTTCTTTGTGTTGATGGATTTCCTGTACTGTGATCCCTTCTTTGGTTTTCTCAACCTCCAGATGCTGACTGGAGATCTCCTGGAATCACAACTGATCTCCAGATGACAGAGATCAGTTCCCCTGGATAAAATGGCTGCTCTTGAAGGTGGACTTTATGGCATTATACCCTGCTGAGGTCCCTGCCTTCCCTAGATTTTGCCCCCCCAAATCTCCAATTTCCCAACCCAGAGCTGGCAACCCTAGGTTTATTGTACGTTCTGTAGATCTCATGATAGGCTTGTCATACAACTTCTAGCTAATATGTAATTTCCCAGGAACCTTCTGTGAAGGATAGAATATTTGATGATCTTACTAAGAAACATTTCCCTCTTTTCTTTCATTTTCTCCTGAGATTATAAGTCTACTTTGTGTACAAAGTTGTGTATGCAGCATTAGAAGCTTTTACCAGATATCAAATTACATCATGAAAACAGACTTTAAATAAAGTCTCTAATTAATTCTAATCCATTCAAATAGATAATGCACTTTTCATGTTTGTTTACTGACAAAAATGAACTTATTTAATTACTTGGTGACCTTCTTTGTCAGATTCCTTAATGCATGTGATTTCTGATAATCAGAAACTGAACTATTCTGGTCTGTGAAAGAAATGTCTGAAACACTATGACCTTGATCCAGCAAAGCAGAGCATTTCATACACAACTGAGGCTGTGGAAATTTATTCGTTATGGAAAAATGAACATTCTTCATGTGTGTTTGAGAGCAGAGTTTTTTGTCTTGTTCTTTAAATATGCTACCTTCCGAGAGTATTTCCACATCAGTCCTTTCTGCACTTGGATCTCATCCCTGATTTTATCAGCAACTCACAACAAAATACCTTGCATTTATCCCTGGTTATAACAGCATCCATTTATCCCGGGACAAATGTGGGGTGAAACCAGGGTGACCTCAATATAATGTGGAAACAAAAAATACACTCAAGTGTAGTGTAGAATGTAAGTTCAGGGACAGGGTTGAACCAGGATTTAAGGTCTAGTGCAGAGCCCCTGCACATTTGCTGTGGAACTCCTATAGAAGATTGTGGACTGCATTTTAGAGTTCCCAACTGATTTCATGCAGGATGCTGGTAAGCTCTGTTGAGTCTTACTCTCAGCTTGTAGGAACCGATGGCATCCAAGAATGTATCACAGAGTTCAGGGGAAGAGGCCAGTGATACTGGGCATGTTATCTGAAGATTGTTTGACATTACTTCATCTTCAAACTGAGAAACCTCACACACCATTTGAAAATAACTGTGTTACAGCACTGCAGCTTCATAGCCAAAAATGAGACCTATACTCATGTTTTCTATAACGCAAACATTGTTCATCTTTTAAACAGCATTTTTGATTTTCTGCCAGTTTCTTGCTTCACTGCTCAGTTATTTTTTCCACCAGTCGTGCATAGAGAGGGTTGGCTTCAAGTGCTTGTATTTAGATACCTGGAAATAAGGTCCTTAAAGTATGCACAGTACAATAAAATGCTGTTATAAAACTGCCAAGCCATTTTGCTGCTCTAATGCAGCCTGGAAATACTAGCAATTTTATTTAAAAGACTCAAGGAATAGTCAGGGGCACTTCATATGCTTCAGGGGTCCCACCCCCCAAAAAATCTTTTTCTGTATAGGAAAAAGCGTGTGGATGGTAATCCAAAATGTGATATGTTTGTGATTTTGCCCATGAACATTCAAGTTGATTATCATCATTTGTGCTTTTCCTACATGAAATCAACCATGTGTAGCAAATGGTAATGCATGAGTGCTAGCCACTTCAAAGAGTAACCTTCAGTTTCTCTTTCCTCCTCTAATGAAAGATCCAATTATGTAGTCATTCTGTTTCCCTGCAATTCTTGTTATTCATCACTGTTATTTCCTGTTAACAAAGAAAAAGTGTTGATCCCCCCCCCCCCGGCCCGGGAATATGGTACAAGAAGGAGAATGCATTTCGTTGCTAGTTTAGACAAGGCTGATTGTATTTTTGGAGGCAGATTTTTTTTCATTTTATTGTTTAGTATTGGCTGACTTGATTGTTAATTAGCTGTGCTGACATAGTTTTACTGATTAACGTAAGCTCTCCATAGCTATTGGAAGAGTGGCGTATACTTTTTAAAATAAAGATGCATGATTTGGTGATAACTAGATGGGGCTATTGCATCGCAGTGTATATTGTGCTACTTTTGAAGAATGCTTAGAAACTCCAAATAGTCTAGACTGCAGCATTCAGGCAATGGCAGGGTAGACTGGCCATTGTGGCCACTTGAGAAATTCCTGGTGGTTCGATGGCCAGTGGGGGCTGCAAATGGGACCAACAATGGCAGAGCCACAACAAAAACAGGTGTTGCAGCTGCTGCCTCCCTAAGCTTCTTTGCCAACCAGCCCCATTAGTGGTTCCCCTCAACTGGAGGGAGATCCATCAGCTAGGTCAGTGGGTCCAGTTTGACAAGGACAAGCTGAGGGAGGCAGCCAGCAGCCACAGCATCTGGCTTTGCTGCAGCACTACTACTGCTGGCTTGTCTTTGCCCAGCTGGCCTCAGAGGTGAGGCCCACGAAAGTGCTTCGGGGGGGGGGGGACAGAAGGACATCACCTTTGGCAACTGTACAAGTATGCTTGTTTCTCTTTGTGATGTCTCTGGCAGTTGCAGGGCAACCTTTCTCTCCAGCCAGCTCATGGGCCCTCTTTATCAGGTGGAGCTCTTTTCCAGGGCCATTTTGCCCCCCTGGTCCACCACTGGGCAATGACCAAAGAGTTCATGTAACACCAGTCTTGAATAGGATACCCAGAGGAGTGCTTCCTCCTGTTTGACAAAGTGGGCTCTGACTCACAAAAGAATGACAATACATTTGTTGGTTTTTAAAGTTCCAGATGTCTTTTGGCTGGTTTAGTTGTGAAAAAAATAACTTAGCTATTACTCTCTAATTTCTCCAGTATATTCTTATTTCCTATTTGAAATCATCAGAACGGACAATATTATAGATTCCCCTCCTGTGTGAAGTTAAGTGGGTTATAATAGAAGACCAGTTTATTTTCTCTTGCGCTCTTCCAGTGGAATTTCCTACTGGAGAAGGGGTGTATGTCCAGTTTGCTCTCAGTATTAAGAACAGTGATCAAGAGCATGCATTAAAAAAAAACTTTAATGATTAAGATACACTAGTAATTTTGAATGTTTTTATTGGGATCAGCTTTCCAATCTTGTGATGGTTTTGCTATGTTGACTGAAGGGAACCTCCATATCCAGATGCAACAAACCTCTGACTACCAGTGCTGGGAGGCAGCATCAGAGGAAAGCCTCAGCCTCTGTGCCTCCAGGGCAACTGGTTGGCCATAGTGTGAGGCAATATGCTAGACTAGCTGGACCTTTAGTCTGGTTCCAATGGCACTGCTTCTTATGGGTGCTGTTTTGTAGAATCAGGTGATGTGAGGATTTTCCACACACATACAGCTTTCCATACATGCAACCCAGAACCTAGAATTCACAAGTTGTCCTATTCAGATGAAACACTGGCCACCCATCTTGGTGTGCGTCACACATGGTCAGTGGGCTGCGATTTCATGTGGATGTAACCTCTAAAGAGGGATATAGGAAGTGTGAATGGTTTGGTAAGTTATTCTGCATTGTTGCAGATGGTGTTGTATTTGTTTTTCTGTGATCAATATTACAGCTGTTACAGTTATTGCTAGAGATATGCTTCCAACTAATAACCCAAAGAACACGTCAGGTGGAGGTGGCAATTGCCTTTTGTACAAAGACTTCAGAAATGTGGTAATGTTATGCAAATTGTAGGCAGCTGTGCAAATGAATATAAAAATTGAATTTATTGTTTGATTTTGATTTTCTCTTAACCAGCTCCCACTCTACCTGAGTATGAAGGGATTGAATTCATTCTTAATGAAACTGCCACAACCATAACAGTACTGTTGAGACCAGCACAGGCCAAGGGTGCGCCTATCAGGTAAAAAAAAAGGGGGGGGATCCATTCATTTGTGTTATGTGTTTGTATACACACATGTATAAAACTTTAGATAATCCAATTAATTCTTCAAATCTTTTATTCAGTACCAGATTAATCCAAAGACTCACTCATTTAATTAACGTTTTCCTTCATTATTTCTATCTTACTTTATTGTTGTGGTATTTCAAAGATGCAAGGTAGGGTTGCCAACTCCAGATTGGGAAATTCCTGGAGAATTGGGGGTGGAGTTTAGAGCAGGGTTTGGGGTGGGGACCTCAGTAGGGTATAATGCCATAGAACCCACCCTCCAAAGTAGCCATTTTTTTCCAGAACTAATCTCTGTAGTCTGCAGATCATTTGTAATTCCAGGGGATCTGCAAGCCCCACCTTAGATGTTGGCAACCCTAGTGAGAGCACACGTGGTGACATGGCCTACATGTTATGTTACCATGTTATGTTACCATGTAGTTGTGGACAAGTTAGTGTCCCTCAGACTGACTGTCTTTAAAAACTAGAATGGTGAACTACTAACAGCAGGAATTTAAGTGTACATGGAACAATATTTTACTAGCAAACCATGTGAAGGTTTTGAGGATTATTGAACTCTCCTGGTTTTGCTTAACCCCAGGTTTTTCAGTTCAGATATCACACTCACACACACATTGTATATATAAAATTTGCATTCTCAGGAAAATATGGGTACTACACAGTTACCTGATTTAATTATGTCCTCACTCATAATTCAGGAATCAGCTTTACTTATACAAATGCTCCCTTGTATTCCGTGCCTGTTCCATGAACATTCCTGTTGAAACAGATGTTCTGTAATCCAATTCCAATCTGCGGGTGCTGTCAATCATTCCTTAAGATGTAACATGCTGTGGGTAGTCACAGTTCTAATCATGACATAATCATGTCTTGCCTGCCAAGTGTTATCTCATAATCTCTAGTATTCTTTGTGACCTCCTGAATATGTAAGCCACACAGCAGACATGAAATACAAAGGAGACCAGATGAATCAGTATTTAGAATCAGACATTAAGATTTACTTTTACTGAGCCAGAGGTTTCCTGCTCAGCCAGTAAGAGAATAAGCATTTACTTTGTCAGTGAGCCATGTAAAAAGTGATTTGCTTATCACAGGCAACATGTACTGGTTAGGCCTCAGTACTGAACTGTGTCTTCATGATTTATGAATACGCCACAATATTGCTAATGAGTTATGATGGATCTTGGTTGATTATATTCATCTGTGTATGTGTGCAGGGGGCTTTTCAAGCTGTAAACTATAGCGGTTCATTCTCAAGCATAACCTAACAAGGAGCTGTTTAATTCACGTCAGCTTAGTGCTGTCTCACTAATTCACACAAGCAACAGGTGAGGTAAAACTTTCTTGGACTATATCACTTAAAACTGCTGGTAGGGGAACATATAAAAAGCTCACTTTATTTGAGAATGTAGAGAATAATTTTTTCCTAGCCATTGCTCTGATATGGTGGTTTTGTAAGCACAATGACTGTTAATTATGCAGTCTCCTTCCAACGTGGAGTGAGCCAGTACAGGATCATTTTTGCCACTTAGACTTTAGCTGCCTTGAAATAGAAAAAACTCAAGCTATTCTGAACTGAATGATAAATAAATAAAACATTAAACAGTGTTCTCCCCCATCATGATTACATACATTGCACTCAACTTCCACTGTCCCCCAGCACTTATTCTTCTAAACTGGTTGGATATTGAAATTGACACGTTTACTGATCTTCTGGCACTTTGGAGAGCAGCAATTTTGTCAATTATTTTATCTTGGCGGCTTGGAAAGATGCTATGAGAGTGTCTGCAGAGGCAAGCATAAAATGTCTGTGTTCCCAAAAGGGTAATCCAGTTGCTTGAGCCATAAGATAGGAAATGAAGCAAACACCTTATTTGTACAGACAGTCCCAGGTAGTCATGGTGGCCCGAAAGCAATATCTCAACACAAAAACTCTGCAAAACAGGCATGAATAGGGATGTGCATCTGAAAAACAAAGGTATTGTTCAGATTTGGGTTTGGGAAGGGTGTAAATCCTGTTATTTGGGAGTATTTGGATTTCCTGATACCATTTCAGGATTGAGGGGGTTGGGAGTTTCCAGAACTATTCAGGTTCCATTATTTCAGGTTGCCACTAGTGCTCGGTCAGCAAGAGGTAGGCATGCTGCACCTGAGAGCGGATCCAAATGTTGGATGTGTGAAGTGCACAGATCTTCCATGAGCATGGGACAGCTACGCCTTCACATAGCCCCTGGCAGCCCAAAAGAGGAAGGGCACTATGATCCTGCTCAGCGTGGTGCGAGCATTCATCATATACCAGGGATAGGCATCTTGGAGCAGCCTGCAAGACCCAGCATCCTCAACAATAGAAAAGGGCTGCCTATCTAGAGCAATCATCTTGCCAATGAAGCAAGTAACCCTCTTAGCTGCCAAGTGCTGCCTGCCTCTTGGCACCCTACCCCTACAGGTGACCTGGAACACAAGCAGCAGAGGAGGTGTCAGAGTGACTCCCCTCTTGGCTGGCTGGTGACTTCATGGCAACCCCACTTGGCATCTCTCTCCCCTTGAAGAATGACTGCAGGGTGGTGCTTCTTCAAATGGTTCCTGAGCTTGGTGATTGAGAAATGAGACGAGTCTATCCCTTGACTAATCCTAGCCCCTACACAGCTGTCACTGTGCAAAACAGGGCTTCTCCATTCTCTGGAAGTGCTTCCAAGATGTGGAAGAATAGGAGCACTCATGCTAACTACCAGCTGCAGGCACCACCAGAGCTGCCTCCTATGAGGGGCCCAGGCCAAACAGTGTGTCTAGAGGGACAGAAGAAGATGCTCATGAGAGAAGGGTTCAGATGGCAACACATTGAGGCACACCTCCATTTCTTCCTCTTGTACCACCTCCAGCCTCTCCTCCTCCCACTTCTTGGAAGGTCTACTACACTGTGGAGGAACAAGAAAAAGGACACCATTGCCCAGCAATTCTAGGTCTTGCAGTGGCCTCTGGGTCCCTAGGGTGAACCTGTGACCTGAAAATCATCTCCCAAATTCAGCCCAAAAAACAGCTCATGCAGCTCACCCTCGTCCTTCTGAGTCACAACAGCTGAAGGAGGGGCAGCCTGGGCAGCAGACAGTGCCCCCATCTACCTCAGGCACCTCTGCAGGTGGCACTGTAGTGGCAGCCTCAATTAAGATGACCTTGTGAGGCCTCTTCCAGGGTGGTAGAAAGCTGCTGTGGGACATGCCTCTGCACAGGTATGTGTGGGGGAGCTGCAACTCTCTCCTTCATGCCATTACCCTTCTGAGAAAACTTTCCCTCAGGACACTGCTGCAGTTCCTTTCTGTTGCAGATTCTGTCCCACTTGACTATTTCATGAAAGTAAGATTGCTGCCACAGTGCACTCTGAGCACTAACTGACTTGCCCTTGAACCTGACTCACTATTCTGCTGCCCTTCACTTCTCAGCTCAAACCTGCAATTGTAAAACTACACCTAGGTTTGCTTAAATGAATTCTTTTTGAAAAACTGTTTCTGACTTTCTAGCTTAAAATTTAACCTGTTTTTGTAACTACCAAAACAAACCTGAGATTGAAGTATGGAACTCCTTTTAAAAACTTCATTTAATTTAATTTATTTTTCCTATTTTTTCAAAACATTAAGCTAATCCCTAGCTTTTATGAAAACTTGACTTCATTTTTTTAAGATTAAATCACCTGTCTTCAGTTGTTTTGAAGCAAGTCAGCCTATTTTTTAAGTAAACCTGTGTTCCACTTTTTAAATCTTCCTTGCTTCTTATTATTTGGGAAGCCTAACAAAAGCCAAATTTGTTATAACACTGACTAAACCCTAGGCTGAAATTTATGCTATATTTTAAAAAAAATATCTAAACCCTTTCCTACAGTTAAAGAAATTTCTTTCAGAACAATTTAATTAGAACACCCACAAAAGAAACACCCCTACAACTCCACTAAACCATCCCCCCAAAAAAATACAATGCAGGAAGATCTTTAAAACAACTGTAGAAGAACAACTGGAAAACCAGAACAATGCCAAAAAGTAAACTTTTTAAAACCTGGGGAACCGCCCCCCCCCCAAGAAAAACCATGAACACTCTAAAAATTAAAGAGCAAATCAGTAAAAAAGAAGAAAAAAACTAAAACAAGCCAAGACACATCAACAAAATACCACAAAAACACAAAAGAGAATCAAATAATACTTTTAAAAGAACCAGAAAGAAAACAATGCCTCCCTCCCCCTGCAATCCACCAGGCAAAAACAAACACAGAAAAACTTGAAATAATAATTTTAAAACAAAGTGCAAACCAATCCTGGCCCCAAAACAAGAAGAGTCTCTTCCCAGGCAGACAGCAGCGGTCAGCAAAATTAATCCAAGGTATAGATAGACCACAGCAGCCAGAGGCACACCAGCAGCACTCAAAAAAACCCTCACCCTGAAATATAGCCAAGCTGTACTCAGGTCTGTTTTTTATCCTCTTTGTCCATGGTCAGAAATCTATGGGCTGTGAAAGAACCATCATGATTGGGCATACAGTTAGACCTCCCCTAACGTGGGATCCCATTTGCCTGGGAGAGATCTCTCTCTCTCTCTCCCCCCCCCCCCATTATTGCCTGGGAAACCTGTTAAAGTGAGGAAAACCATGCTTGGGATCCTTAAGACACTGGCCAAAGATATTTTCAGAAATATTTGGGACCCAGATACCAGCGTTGCCTAGATTCCCAAATACCATCCAGATACTAGAATATACTGCCAAAATACTGTTAAAACATTTTTCAGGTATATATTCAGACCAAATATATTCAAGCACATGTCCCTAAGCATGACATGAAGTTTTAACATCTGAAATTTCTGACTTTGTTCTGATAGTTAGCACCGTTACACATTACTTGTGGGATTGTATTCTGCTTAGCTCTGGAGCTAAGGCCGGTTCCAGTATGTATCTGGTTTTCTTGTTTATGTGATAACCTATACTTTGAGTGTGCAACCCTTGGAGCTTTTTGTCTGTGTCTGACCCTGGTCAGATGGTCCCAACTGAAGGTTGCACTCATGTGCTTCACCCTATTATAGGCAGGCTCTACAACAGCACTATAGGACTACAGTGAATACCTGTTTACAAAGTCCTGCTGTATTATAGAATACCCCCAAATTAGAAGCTTCCAGATTTAATTCTACATTGTGTTAATGGAGAAAGAATTCATACAGCTGCACTGGGAAAATGGCTTCAGGTCTTCATCAGTAACAGTAATAATGTTGACAGTGGAATGAAAAGCAAAGGGAGAGATCATTTATGCAGGGGATGCAAAAAGGAAGAGAATCTGCTGTCTGGTCTCTTAACCACCAGAGATGGACTGTGCTCTGTAGGAAGCGGAAGTAAAATGTTTAGGACTTTATAGCAGGTAGCATTTTGACCACAAATCAAAAATAGCTGAGAATATGGCTTATCCATATGTTACTTATGCCTGCAAGTTGCTTGCCTACTTTAAATATTTCCATGTTACATTGAATGTTCATTTTTTTCAATCAGTGTTTGGTTTATAAATCACACGTGTTAGGGGCTGAAGGCAAAGGGAGATTTTTAAATACTTGAAATATTTACTCCACTGTTACATATTTTAAAGGAATTAAATTTGCTTTTGTCCTTTATGGCACCTGATATCAGAACATACGAGCGCTGATTACCAATTAGTCTAATGTTTCAGCTGTTTGCCTCTGTCCCCTATAGGGAAAAGAAGAATTATAATTACACTCTGTGCTAAAGTGAGATTTTTATGAGAAATGACCAAAAGCTGTCATTGCAAGGAAGGTATTGGCAAGTTGAGGTTGAAGTCGGTGATTGTTTTTTTAAATAGGCTGAACGCCATCTGCTTCAGTAATTTGTGATGTTTTTGTCAGTGGCAACTATCGGGAAAGGAGGTGAACTATTTGGAGGGAGTGGACAGATTTCTATCCATCTGTGCTTGTATTACTGAATGTCACTTAGACTTTAGATCTCCATATCTGAGAGCCAGGCTAGATGGCACAGCAAGGTCAAAAGGTGGAAATGCCTGTCAACTCTTTCTGTTTCTCAATAATATGACAACTGCAATTTGGTGTTTTAGGCACTGCTTGGAAGCAGGCCTTGAAGCTGAACTTTCTATAATATCATTTCAAAGGCCAGTGCTTACTTCAAATGTTGCAAGTTATCAAGCAAAAAGCTTAATGTATTACAAATGTGCGCCTAATATCAGACTCATCTTGGGCTGCTTAATAACATAATGCTTCAAAACGTTAATGTTCAAAAGGGTTTTCTGCATGTTTCATTGGGTATTCTGGAGGACTAGAGATGGATGGATGAATAAGGGGGGAAATGCTAGAAAATGAACCATGCACTATTCATGAGGAAAATAGTTACGAGAGGCATAAACTGTAGTTTTAAAACATGTTTATCTCCTACTTTGCTTGAATTGAATGCAGTAACATTTGGTAAAATAATCTTTGTATGTTAGAGTTTTAACATCTTATAAGTAATGTTTTTCTGTTGGTTTGAATAGTGCCTACCAGATTGTTGTTGAAGAGCTGCATCCTCATCGAACGAAACGAGAAACTGGAGCAATGGATTGCTACCAGATTCCTGTCACGTATCATAATGCTCTGAGTGGTGGCTCGCCATATTATTTTGCTGCAGAACTGCCACCCGGTAACCTTCCTGAACCAGCCCCTTTCACAGTTGGTGATAACAGAACCTATCAAGGCTTCTGGAATCCACCTTTGACTCCTCGCAAGGGATATAACATCTATTTTCAAGCCATGAGCAGTGTTGAGAAGGTGAGTGGCCTTTTTTCTGGATCATCAAATGTATTGATGGTGCAAATTTGGACTATCCACTGTATAGATTCTGCCCCCAGGCCAGTCCAGGGATGGGGGAAAGAATTCTACACTGGCACAATACATTACACAATAACACAGAAAGGTAGGCTCTCTGGATTTAAACACAATAGCCACCAGGAATCTCTAAACTTACTCCCTCACCAACCTGAGATTAGAGATCCCCAGAATCTCAGTTGGCATGTGGGTTTTACATATTAGCAACTCTAGCTCAGAGATGCACTTAATCTTACACAGGTAGCACAATTGGTCAGCGGTTTAGGCTACAGGATTTAGCTTGAAGTCCAGTTACCACAATCCAGACACTATTTATAAACAAGAATAAGGTTTATTCAGTAGAGAACTTTAGCACAGACTAGAAGGATTCAAAATAACAGCCTTGGCAAGTCTTGCCTTAACTAAACAGTAAGAAACATATTTACCAACATCAGGGTAGTGTCCACGAGCAATATTGGAAGAGTCCAGGTATCTTGAGAAACAATAGTTCCATCCTTGCAAGCACATGGTCAGCTCACAAAGGAGTCCTTTGTTCTTCCTGGGACAGCATTTCCCAGGTGCAGTTCAACAGTAGAGAGAGAGCAAGAGAAAAATCTGACTCTCCTCCAAGGGTCAGACAATTAAGAACCCCAATCTAATCATGACTAGCGTGGCCATTAGCCAATCACGGGTAGGAAGGGGGTGTCCAACTTTTGGGTTGTCATGGGAACAACATCTGAATGGTCAGAGCTCTGAAGGACACACCTGGGTCATGTGCCCCTCCAAACTCTAACCCACCATGGCCTACGTGACATGGGCCCTGTAGCCTGAAAGCAGGCGCCTTGAAGTCTAACTCTTCCACTTAGAGGTGTGAAGAATGTGTGGCTATATGGCATGGCAATTGACCAAATGGTCAGCCATCTGGCTGGTAACAGGAAACAAGGTATCAGAAGACATTCCAGGGGGGAGGCAGGGGTTTATAGGAATCAATATTTCTATACATCCACTCATAGCTCTGATGTAGAGAGAAAATATCTTGCGCAAGAACACAGGTACTGTTACAGTGGATCAGAATCACGGTCTCCATCTAGTCCAGGGTCCTGTTTCACCCAGTGGCCAGTGAGATGCCCTTAAAAGACCCACAAGCAGGACACAAGCCATAGCTTCCGCTGTGGTTGCCCCCTGGAGAATGCTGCCTCCGAATTAGGAGGTTTTATTTATGATGGCTAATGATGGTGTGATAGGCCTTTTTTATCTACTGAGGAGACTCACACAGCCTCCTACAATTTTTCGGGAACCAGGTTTCTTTTAAACTTCAAACCTTCCCTTCAGTTACCAAGTGTTCTTAAGGTAACTTGTATAGGAATGGGTTCACTGTCATGAGGTTAGTTTTGTGGTGAGCAAATAGAATATGGAGATCACTGAAGCAGGATTTTTATATAAACAACCAAGGACAGATTGGTTTCAAGGAACAGATCAGCAGCACAGGTCTCCAGATAAACAAAGGATAGGCCTGGCTGAGGCATATTAATTTAAACTAGTTATAGTTTCAGAGAGTAGTTTGAATTTTCTTTAATACTTTCAGGCATAAACAGGCTTTTGTTGACTAGCCACTAGGTTGGATCCTCTCACATATACAGGTTTCTACCCACATTATCCTGCCCTTTCCCAAGAGCCAGACAAATGGTACAAGGTCTGCTTATTAC
This sequence comes from Gekko japonicus, assembly GCF_001447785.1. Classification (NCBI taxonomy): domain Eukaryota; kingdom Metazoa; phylum Chordata; class Lepidosauria; order Squamata; family Gekkonidae; genus Gekko; species Gekko japonicus. The sequence goes on along the minus strand of NW_015169780.1, from coordinate 309,247 downwards.
CAGAGACAGACTTAACAACTGGATACTGTATTTTCTCTCAGATATAGAGCTAAACCACTCTGCCGCACTACCAGACAGAGCTACCCTTCACTCTATCTGGTCTTTTTCTGAGCCAGACCTGAGCTCTTACTGATCTCTTCCTGAAGCAGAACTGGACTCCTTCTGCACTCTCATTGAGGCAGACTTGAACTAAACTCCTGCTGTGCTCTCTTCCAAGATTCCGTCCCCCTTCTGAAAGGTGATTGGATGCTGGAGCAACATGCCCATAGGCTCAATCGAGTGGCTGTTTTCCCCTTCAGGGGCAGGACAGCCTACTGTCTGTCACAGATGGGCCTATCCATTTCCTTTTAAAGTACTCTAAACTAGTGGTTATCACCACATCCTGTGATAATTACTTCCTGAGAGAAGATATACTTTGTTCCTGAGATCCATTGTGGTGTAGTGGTTAAGAGCAGTGGACTCAAATCTGGAGAACTGGGTTTGATTCCCCACTCCTCCACATGAAGCCAGCTGGGTGACATTGGGTCAGTCACAGTTCTTTAAAATCTCTCTCAGCCCCACCTACCACCTACCTCACAGGTGTCTGTTATGGGGAGAGGAAGGGAAGGTGATTGTAAGCCACTCTGAGACTCCTTTGGGTAGTGAAAAGTGGGGTATAAAAACCAACTCCTTCTTCTTCTATTGTCTGTCCTGAATCTTCCTCCCATAAAATTAATTGAATGTCCCAGAATTGTATTATTATGAGGTGGAAAGAAATAGTTGTCTCTACTAACTTGCTCCCCTCCCCCATATTATTTTATAAATCCTGTCATGTTTTCCTTTAGTAATTGTTTGCGCATATGCATCACTGACCTTTTTTAACTTCAAAGAGAAGCATACACATGTCAACCCCTCCAGATGATACATAACAAACAACTTTTAACAACTACTCTTTTTCAAAAGAGGTTTATCAAGCAGCATTGTAATCCTCCTGTCTGACAGAAACTGTATTATGAGGCTGCAAGTAAGGTAAAAACTGCATTGTGCTGCTTTGGTCATGCCCAGAGATCTCTGAAGACATAGCAGGGCAGAAAAGCCACATGCCCACATCTCTTGTGGCAAAAATATAACCATCTCTACTAAGGTAATTTGCTTCTCTTTAATGTTATCCCAGAATTTCCCACCTGAGGCACTCTGTCTTGACTCACTGTCTTGGCTGGTACCTTATTGTGACTGTCTGGATTTTGGCCTAAATTGTTGCATTTGGTACTATGAATCCTTATCCTTGCATGTATTCTCATACAACAGAGTTCTTTGTAATTCATATTCCACATAGTTAGTTAGTAATAGTAACCATTACAACTTGAAAATTCAGCAATTGTTTCAGGGAAATAATTCAAGCCATCTGTGATTCTGCATTTCCAGGAAAATAGTCATCCTGTTGTTCTCAGTGCTCACACAGTTCGAAAGATTAAATTGCTGCAGGATAAACAAAATCCAGGTTGCTCAGCAGGTTAATAAAACATTACCAACTTTTCATGGTCCCACACACCAAACCTCAAAAAAAAAAAAAGTTTTCTAAATCAGCCCTTGATTGTAAAGGAACCCCTATGCTCACGGTATGTTTGTAAAAAGTCTCAGTACACAAGTTTGTTTCAAAATTGCTTGACTGCTGTGAAGGTACTAAAGGTATGGCTGCAGACCGCCATTGCTATTTCCTCACGGTTTGATATTTTGACGCAGTTGTGTACCGTTTTCTATTTTGGTATGCATACTGATGGAGAACAAAGCAACAGGAAGTTAAATACTGCAGGCAGCTCTAGGTGTGAAAAGTAACAAGATTTGATAAACCTCATGCTGCTGCCACTGAATCATTTTCTTTTGTAAATGGAAATATATGTGATGGGAAAGAGAGGGAAATGGTATTCAGAACAGTAGCTGAGATATTTAAAACTTCCATTTAGGTATTAAGTATAGTCTTGCATGAAATCTCTGTCTTCTGGTTATTGTGTCCTAGTAACAGATGGTTGGGGGAAGAAAGGGGGAGAGGGGTGATCTAGAGGAGATTGCTACTAGATTGATAGGCTCCAGGAAGGTTAATCTGCTGTCAAAAGAAACCAAAGCCATTTCTACCCTGCCATTTGGATTTCTGCTGCAGCTAGTAATGAAGAGATCACAGCTATCAATGGCTTTGCCATTCAGTCTTTAGAATGAAGTCTTGCCTAATGTCTATAATTATAAAAAATTAGCTGTTCATCGTAGCAAAATAAGGAAAATGTCATAGCTAGTGAAAATGCATGCCAGAATGGTTGTGGAGCTGGATGGTTTCTCTGATAATTTCTAGAGTAATTTTTCTTAATGCATGGCTGTCAAATTTATGCAGACATTAATGCAGATGACAAGGACTCGGGCCTGTGGAGATGTAATATTCCTGGTCCCTTGACTGTGGCAAAGGAATTGGGAACAGATTGCATACATCCTGGCCTGTCACCTCTCTGTCTCTCACTGGACTTAACCGTGCTTTATTTTTTCATTGGCACTGATCATAACAATGTTTAGAACTGAGGCATAGCTACTCAAGTTTAGAAGCTAGATGCAAACCCTTGTTTGAAATCCCAATTAATTGTAGATTCTGGTAGTGATAAACATAGTAGCAGTTGGTGCCAATGTGGTTAATATCTATATAGTCAGCCCTGGAAATATTGTCAGATTGCAGAGGATTGGGAGGGAGTGACCCTGTCTTCTTCTGGTCCTGGTTAAGTGATCAAAAGTATTTCTTCATCTTCTGTCTTTGGTGCAGCCCCCATTGCGAATGCGCCTGTGCAAGGCCAGCCACAGACAAGATTTTTCCAGCTAAAAACAATCTGAGGGGGTGCCCCGCCCCCTCCGGAGCCAACGCAAATGGCTTTTCCCACCCAAACTGTCACGTGCTCCAGAGGCAGGTGCCCCCTTCTCCCTCAGTTCCTTTTTTGCCACCACGCAGATAGGAGCTTTCTAGTATAGCTGTGTTATTTCAGTCTTTATTCTGGCTGAACTTGGTGGGTTTTTTGCTTATCCGAGAGTGTTCTCTTCTGTCTTTAGCTTTCATCTCCTTTTTGACAGAGTCTGGGGTGAGGTGACATTCGTTGACCTACTCTTCAGTTCCCCCTCTGCTGTCGCATGGCTTCCAAGGCACTATTCAAGAAGAGTACTAAGTGCATGACCAAATGACCCACAGTGATGCGCACAAACTTTGTCTCATATGTCCGGGAGAATCACGTAATGTGGTTGCTTGCAAAATTTGCCAGGGCTTTACACCTAATGCACGTTTGGACTGGGCTTCCCAACTGGGGGCCTTGCTTTGGGGAAAGGCTTTGTCTGCCTTGGGCCTGTCCAAGTCAGTTCCAGGATCAGAACCTCTGAAACCACCCTGCTTGAACCAGTCAACCTTGTCAGGTTTGGCACCAGGGTCCCATTGCGGGCCATCATCTTTATAATCGGTTCCAATGGCTCTGATGGCCAACAAGGCTTCACACCTGCTTAAGACAGCTGCTTCAGTTACCGCTGCCTTGGAATCAAGAAGTTCTCAGTCTCCATCCTCATGGGCCCCAGCCCGTTCCTCATCAGAACCACCATCCAAAAGAAAATAAAACATAAGGAGAAGACTAGCTTTGCTTCTAAACATTGCAAACTTCCCCGAGTTGACTTCCCCGAGCCATTCCTCCAAAAAGCAGGATGTCATTCTAGTACCTTTCCATCCCCTCACTTTGGCTGTCTTGTCAGGAACTGAAGAGGAGCAATCCAGTCTCCCAGCAGGGCAGCTGGTACGGTTCGAGCTGACCATGCCTCCATTGTGGCAACAACCTTGTTCACCTCAGTGGTCTTCATACTATGTGTCACTGGCATATCTTCAACAGTGGCCTGAGCACCGTTCTCAGCTACCTCATCCTCCTGTACCTGGTTTCAGACATGATTCAGGTGATCCTAGTTGCCTGGAAGCTACTTGATATGGACCCTGTGGTATTGCATTATAGCACTTCAGAACTGTCTCCAGATGACAGAGTTGGGGATCCAACTCCTATTTCCCTAAATGAAGACTTGAGACTTTATAGTGAGCAAATGCTCAGGTTGGCTACGGAAATGGATATTAACGTCTCCACATCTGATAATAGGACGAAGGATAAAATTTTGAGTCACTTTTATCCTGATTTGCCTGATATTGTGGTATTTACTGTTTTGGAGGGCCTTGCTGATATAATGGTGCTAATTTGGCAAAAACCGGCATCTACTCCAGCTACTTCTCGCAGGGTCAAGAATTTATACAGGATCAAGCAGGACTCGTGTGAATTTCTGACCACTCATACACCTTCCTCTTAATTGGTTACTGAGGACATTGTATCCAGCCTCCTCAGCCCTGAACCCGGGATGGTCTTTCCCGAGAGAGAGACACCCCAAAATGACCTCTGAACCTCCACAAGCAGTGCCCTCATAAAGCCAGGCTTGGCTTAAACAGTGGCTTTTGCTGGGAGGCTAGGAGAACCCATCTTGGCTGGAAAAACTCAGGCCAAGTGAAGACTTTCCAGGCTGGCTGCACTGCCAAACAGCCTCCATGCAAGCAACCCCCCCCCCCCATGTCTCTCCTGTCAGCTCAGTCCATAAGCACTAAGAATCAGCAAATCTTTGCTCTCACCTCAGGCATCTTCTACTGACTAGTCTTTTGTCTGTCAAAAGTACAGGCAAGCAGGGACAAAGAGCCTCTGGTCTGTGCTATTGTCATGAATGAAGTATGTTGCATGTTTCTATCCCATATCTCCTGTTTCATCTATATGTCAGGAAATACCTTTGGAATAATCCTCTCATTCCTGTCTCCATATATTTGTCTAAAATATCTGCATCCTTACACCTATGCCAGACCTATCAAGGTAAACATTAACTTTCCATGTACGGCAGTGTTCCCTCTAAGCTGAGTTAGTGTGAGCTAGCTCACAGTTTTTTACCTCCAGCTCACACATTTTTGTCTTAGCTCAGAAAGGATGGCTCCAGAGCAAACTAATTTATGCAGTACCAAATTGATCTCTCATGACTTTAATGCCAGTAGCTCACAAAGTTGATTTTTTGCTCACAAGACTCCACAGCTTAGAGGGAACGGTGAATGGTCACCCATTCAGGTTCATCCTGCCACACATTAAGAAACATCAACTCTTTTGTCTGGTGCCAGGCCGCTCTTTTGTTTCATAATGGACACTCCCAGCCAACCATCTAGCATCTGGCTTATTCCCATCATATCTATTCTTAAACCAGACTCTGCCCCTCTTGAAGCTCATTGGTCATACCTGAATTATGCTCTACCCAGTACCACACCTCCATGGACTCCTTATTGGTCTAGAAAATCTATTGTTCTCACCTGAGACCAGCCCCCAAGGCTGCCCATTGGTCTGCATTGTTTTCCAATGTCTGTATCTGTCAAAGTACATGGCCTCAGATTTTGTGTGTCTGCCCCTAATGCCAACTGACAGTTCACCCCTAAACTTTTGGCTTGGGCCATAATCTCCTCTCCATGGACCCCTAAACATCTGGACAAGTTGTATCACTCCATAACTGACCCCTCTATTCGCTATCAATCATCTCTGCTTTCTTAATTCTGTATTGCTTGCTCTTTTTGAATGCTTAGTGTGCTTGTAATTAGTGAAATTCTTCAATAAAACCTATTTAATTTACTCTTCAAATCTGGAGTTTTCCTACTGTGCTGGACCTTGGTATACAAGTGGTGTGCAATTCCTATACCCCTCTGGCCTGTCCTGTCACATAGCTAACTTCCTCAAACAAGGCAGGCCATTGGCGGTAACAACATGCAGGTACGTCAATAATTATCAAAATGCAAAATCCCTTAGTATATTTTCTTCACCTTCTGCTTCACTCCAAGACAACGTGGGTTTGCGCTGCGCTTTTTCAAGGGCGAGAGTCGCCAGCAAAAACAGGTGCTGTACCACTAGCCTCAGTATCAGTATCAGTCATCCTCCTACCAAAGGAGAAAGATTGCTATAAGACAGTAGGCAAGCCAGCAGTCTTTTCATAGGGTGCAGACCTAAGCAGTTTTTATGGCTCATGGAGTTCTGTTTGTTCTGACATTTGGGCTTTGTCTGTTGTTCATAACGGTTACTTTCTAGAGTTCACCTCTTTTCCTCCGTGTCTCCCTGCTTCAGCAGTGGTAGATAACCTATATTCTGAGCTCCAACTTCAGCTGAATGAGGTCCTACAGAAAGGTGTAGTCAAGATGGTTTCTCCAGGTTCTTCCTTGTTGATAAAAAAGGTGGAGGCCATAGGGCAATCCTCAATTTAAGAAGATTAAAGTAGTGACAGCCATGCATTCCTTACAGTGTGTTGTTCGGGACTTAAGGCATTAGTGACGGAGAGCGGGATACAAATCAAAATTAATAATAATAATATGTATTAGCCCATTGAATTAAACTAGCTTTTGTTGACTTTTCTAAGCTCTTCCCAAGCTGATGTGAACTGCTGATGATACTACTTCAGAAGCAAACTAATTGTTTTTCTTCTATTTTCTTCCTTAATAGGAAACCAAAACTCAGTGTGTTCGGATAGCTACCAAAGGTAAGAGCTTTCCCTTTCTATCTAAGCAGATTTTTATAGCTTGCTTTCAGAGCTAATTAAATGTGGCATTTCTGTTGCTGGGAATTTGTAGTTAGAGCTTGGTTAAAATGCCAGTAAAATGCTTGGCTTTCCCTTTGTGTTGTAAAATGTGACAGGGTACAACCTTTGTGTACTGTTTTGTGGGTGTTGAGGTTTTTCCTCACTTATTGGTAAGAAGATAACTATTGTATGATTAAGCAGACTTTTGAGAAAATAAGGAAATTAATTTCACTTTCTGGGGATTGACAGGGGCTTATTTTTGTGATCAGCTGAAGAATGAAAGAGGGCTAGGAAATATGGTCTTTAGAATAGAAAAGTACCAATTCTTCAAAGCAGATATGACACAACGACTTCTTCCCAGCCATTGCTGTGACTGCGTTGGGGCGTCCCTATATATATATATATACACACACACACACACGCGCCCCAACTCAGTCACAGCAATGACCGTGACTTATACTGGATTCAGAGATTGTACTCTGAAGTGACTGATCACCTTTACTTTCTCAGGGCTGACCAGTTCACACTTTAAAGTAGTCTCTTTGGGGTTTATATTTCTTGTGGATGGATTGAGGACAACTGCCAGATGTAAATCTTTATCAAAAAGTCAGGCACCAGTGCTTGTGAAAGGCAAACAGCATAGTTCTTTATTTCACAGAAAACTCAACAGGGGTGGGTGGGATATTTACACAGGATATTTTGTTTCTTTATAGAATAAATGCTTCACTCTGCTTTCACATAGGCTGTAGGCTTATAACTCTGAGTTTGTCACAGATTGTCTTTAGTACACAGAAACCATTTGTGATTCCACTCTGCAATAACTGACTGTGGTTAGCCTTTGGACTTTATCCTTCTGGTTCCCTGAGACTGACTGGTGCGACTACCCCAGCTTTCCCAGTCTCCTCCAGACCCTTAGTCCTTCCTTTAACCACCTTACAGGTTCCCTTGGACCAATGATATGGTGTTTTGTGACTATTGAGGGGTTATCCTGTTTCTCCTCGCCGTTCACGCTCCTCTCTCATTAGAGGGTACCAGTTAGGAGTGTTATTTAGCCCCAGTTTTCCTCAAACTGCTGGCTTGCTGTTGAACTCAGCTCCAAAGGCTCCTTTCTTCTCAAGAGCTCTTCAGCTAACTCTCTTCCAACTGACTCTGTCAACTGTCAACTGTTAACTGTTAACTGTCACTCATTGAGAATTTCGAGCAATCTTGCCCCCACCACTCTCAGTCACGTGACTCAGCAGCTCTCTTGTTTACCTGCTGCTGTTCACCAAACCTTTATTTCCATCACAGCAGCATATCTGCTTTCAGTACCAGAAAAATGTCCTAACTGAATATTGGCTACAAATTATGGTTGGTTTGTTTTTTCCCTCCTATCTAGTTAGGACGCCCCACCCTCCAAGTGAGGATCAGCATCTGGTCATTAAACTTCTCTTTTGTTGTGGGTCATGATGGAGCCATTTGCTTAAAACTCAGAACTTGGAAAACAGTGCAATCCTAACTTCAGTGGTCATAGAAGGGTGTAACTCTGTTTAGGATTGCACTGTAAGTAAGACATGAATAACCATAAGTCATATTGATTTGGGAAAGAGTATGTTGCATTTCAGTTTGTGTGAATGTCAGCAAGAAGAATGAATAGGTGATTTATTATATTATATATCTCCTATAAAGCTGCTTAATTTAAAAAGTTGCATCTTCAGATAAGAACTTGGAGTTCTCAGTATGCTTCTCAGTGATTATAGCTACTCATTACCAAATTCCGTTTACAGTGTCATTAGAGAGAATCAGAAATAGATTCAAGAAGAATAAATAAGGAAAAGCACAATAAATAATCAAACAATACTTGTCAAATATTGGTCTGCACCCATTGTGCATATTTATGGACTTTACTAGGGTGCCAGCTCAAACAGCAAAACCTAGTAGTATGTGTATGTTTCCTGAAGACCATTCCAGGTTAAGTTTTGTAGAATAAGTGATTTAAGGAAAGTAAACTTATTAACATATGATTTCCCTTCCAATTTAATTTTTTAATTTACTATAAACATCAGTGTTACAAGGTCAGGCTTCTTTGTGTGAGAGATTATATCAATAGTGCTTATAACAACCCTTCCATATATTATATAGCTTACTTCCTATTGTTGAAAGAGAACTATGACTGAAATAAGTTTTGAACAAAGAAATTCCTTTAAAAAAAAACAAAAAAACAGCTCGTTACACTATACCAAATACTTACTTTGATCATTTTATATGTATCTGTATAGAGTAATGTTGCCAGCTCTGGCTTGGGAAATTCTTGATTTGATACTGGTTCCTGATGAGGGTGGAATTTAAGGAGGGGAGGGAGCTCAATGTAGATGCAGTGCCATAGAGCTTACCCTCCAAAGCTGTCATTTGCTCCAGATAAATTGATCTCTGCAGTCTGGAGATCAGTTGTAATTCTGGGAGGACTCTAGGCCCCACCTGGAGGTGCTGGCAACACTAGTATAGAGCATCTGTGGTCAAGTTCACCTTTTTAATGAAAGTGAATTTAGCATATTGGGATTGAGTTTTGGGTCAATCTTACAAAGAAGACAGTTTTGCTGAAGAGCTGTGAACTGTCTAGGAACATAAATGATACGGAAATATGCATCTGGTTTCTCCTCCTGAATTTAGAGTTTTACAGATAAGACACAAAACACACTGGCAGCTATATAATTCTTCTCTGAACAACCCGCACATGGATGCTTTGATCAGTATAAAACAGCAGTAATTTTAATCAACATATAAATTAATGCTGGTGTTTTTATTCAGTTTTGTAGCAGATTAGATTAACCAAACTATGTTTTTATATATTAATTTACAAGGGTTGGATCTTTCATAATCACAATCTGTGAAATACATGGAAGTGGGAACGTAAAGATTTCTTGTATATTGTTGCTTACTTCAACTTATTTTGGAAGGCGTATCTGGCATGTATTTAATCTAGAAGGATGCTGGTATGGGAGTGTGCTGCTTTTGGCAATTCTGAGTCGCCTTCCATGAATACCTACAGCAAAATTTAAATTGCTTAATTCCTTTGAGATTTGGAGCATTGCCCAGTATGGAAAATATGAAATCAAATTATTCTGATAAACACATCACATAATCACAAGCAATAAAGAGCAAGGACCAGAAATCACTTTGCAAGCTACTTTGGCAACCATCCCAAACTCTGCAACAATCTTGTTCTCTTCTCTAATACAATTTATAAGCCTGTCTATCAGCCAAAGTTGAATCCCTTACTGTTTCCAGAGAACTCTAACTGCATTACAGTTTAAGAGTGGTTACATATATAAACACAGAAATAATTGTATGTTTTGGGGCACTTCGCTAAGGCTTTATTGGCTCTTAACATATGTGTGCTTCAAAATGTAGAGCTTTTTCCATAAGGTAGATTGTACATTGACTAATATGTACTACTTTTCATAGAAACTTTGGTTAGAAATCATTTTTAAAAGAATTTGCAAATTCAGCTGTTGAATGTTCACCTTGCTTTTAACGCATACATAGGTTTTGAAAGACCAGATTGTTAACAGCCTAAGGAGCCTTACTCCAATTTAAGTGCGCGGACTCTAATCTGAGAGAACTGGGTTTGATTCCCCACTCCTCCACTTGCACCTGCTGATGTGACCTTGGGTCAGTAACAAGCTCTGGCACAGCTGTCCTTGAAAAAGAGCAGTTTGTGTCAGAGATCTCTCAGCCCCACCCACCTCACAGGGTGTCTGCTGTGGGGAGGGGAAGGGAAAGGAGTTTGTAAGCCACTTTGAGACTCCAAGTGAAGGGCGGGGTATAAATCCAATCTCTTCTCTTCTTCTTCTCTTCTTAACTTAGAGTGAGGCTCCTTGGGATGGAGGAAAGCTTCTTGGAGAATGCTTGGATTCCACCCTAGTATCTTGTTTGCTCCTGATCTCTTTGGTTTCTTTAATTCAAATGTGCTCCTTCTTTCCAAAGTGGTAATCGTATGGAATGTAGACTGTTAATAGTATTGTCCGTATCATAAACCATGTGCTTACCTGTTACTTAGCCATAATGCCCTTCCTGTCTTTCTGTGCATTAACTATTCAAATACTCTGACTGAACACTTGACTGCTAGTATACCTGCTCAACCACTAGGATGCTCTGTAGTTCTTCCTGTTACAATTTTCTCTTGTGTGTAAATCCTCACCTTTTTTCTTTATTCTTTTTTTAAATATGCCAGTGAATCCAGAGTTTCAAAAATAAGCAATAATGACCTGAACATGCAGATAACGTGAATAGACTGTTTATGAGAAATGGTGAGATTATTTTTGTAGTGGAGTGTGACAGGAAGGAGTTATTAACACATTACCATTGATTATTTTGATTATTTTAATGTACTTTTTGAACCCAAATTCATTAAAATAATTAATGTTTAAAAGAACAGGTTCTGTGACTGGTAAGGTTAATGACAGTGTGATCTAGAAAAGGCCTTCAGCAGTTTCCAGTATCATTTTAATTGTAATTCCCCAGGCCAGCTGGATGCACACTATGGATTACAGTTTAAGAATTGCCACCATAGCTATTCTTAAGGATGAAAGCCATGCTACCAGAATCTAGTGCAGTGGTTCCTAACCTTTTTGGTAGGGTGACCCATAAGTCCAAATCTACCTGGATATGGTGACCCAGCCAGGTTTTTGTCACCTGAGGCAAACTAGGACCTTGATGCCCATCTAGTCTAGCATTCCGTTTTCTGCAGTGGCCAACCAGATGTTTTTTTGAGAAATCAGGAGACATCACACAAAGGGTACAGCTGCCTCCCATATGATTCTCAAGTAAGTGGTATTCTAAAGGACACAGCCTTTGCGTATAGAGATAACATTCTGAAATCTAACCACCTTCTCCTACTCCATTACTCTTTCTAATCCCCTGAGAGTCAAAGAAACTTGCTCTAACCATCAGTGGCTGCGGTCACACAGAGCATTAGCCACGCTACTGAGACGGATGATAGGCGGATTTTCCGGGCGCAATCACACTGCAACATCTGGGAAGCGTAGAGCTCCCATGGCGAACCCGAGGCTTCCCGCCGAAGATGTGGAGTTAAAAACTAGTACCTCCGAGGTACTAGTTTCCGGAAACTGCGGGGCAAGGTCTGGTGTCTAATCGCGTTTCCGGTGGTAGTCCATGGCATCCGGTGTCCGCCCATGTCCCGTCGCAAACAGGTTCCCCCCCCAAGTCTCCACAGGATGCGCACAAGCACCCAACGGCGCATGCGCACGAAGAGGAAAGCGAAAGTTCCGTTGCTCCGCAGAATCGCTCATGCCGTTGGTGAGATTGCGCTGCGCCGCTTCTTTGCCGTGCTGTAGGATCGTCGTGTGATCGCCACCTCGCCCCTACCCACAGGACCTCAACGGAACGTGTGATCGGGCAGCCGCGCATTATTTTGCTCCGGGCCAAACTGCCACACTCCCCCCTCCCGCATTTTACGGCCCTTGTGACTGGGACCAGTATACATTTTACTTGATTCTTTAACAACCAACATGCATATGAAGTGAAGAACAAATACCAGTGACTGTATGACATGGAAGCTACTGTTTCCAGGGTCAAGTCTTAGTTTCCAAAATACAGGTGAAAACTTGGCCTGAAATTAACCTCTGAAGTTGGTTCATCTTGGAACCACTTCATAGCTTGTAAGTCAGCGGCTCAGCACTGCTGGAGTTACTCGATGTAACAGCAGCATTCGACATGGTCGACTGTGATCTCTTGATCTTTATCTCTTGACTTTGCTGATGTGGGGATATGGGGAACTGCTTTGCAGTGGCTGTCCTCCTTTCTCCATGGTCGGGGACAGAGGGTAGCACTTGGGGAGAGGGTGTCGTCATGTTATCCAGTGGTATGTGGCGTCCCGCAAGGGGCAATCTTCTCCCTGATGTTAATTATCATCTACATGTGCCCCCTTGCCCAGTTAATCTGGGGGTTTGGGCTGGGCTGTCACCAATACACTGATGACATCCAGCTTTATCTCCTGATGAATGGCCAGCTGGACTCCACCCTGACCATTTTGGTTGGGGCTTTGGAGGCCATGGCTGATTGGTTACAACAGAGCTGGCTGAAACTCAGTCCAGCCAAGATGGAGGTCCTGTTTGTCAGTCGTGGGGTGTTGAGTTCAGGAATGCAACTCCCAGCCCTTGATAGGGTGCCATTAATGCCTGTGCCAACTACGAGGAGTCTGGGAGTGATCCTGGATGCCTCCCTTTCTATGGAGGCCCAGGTCACTAATGTTGCCAGGTCAGCCTTTTATTATCATTGGCTGGTCAGGCAACTAGTCCCCTACCTTTTCTCCCACAATTTAGCAACAGTGATCCATGCAATGGTTGCTTCCAGACTTGACTAATGCAACGCACTCTGTGCAGGCCTTAAGCCTGATCCGGATGCTTCAGCTGCTACAAAAGGCAGGGGTGCACCTGCTGACTGTGGACACACATTCAGCCAGTGCTGTGCCAGCTGCATTGGTTGCCAGTTGAGTACTGAGTCAGGTTTAAGGTTATGGTGTTAACTTTTAAGGCCCTATGTGGCCAGGGACCAATATACCTGCAGGAACGCCTCTCTGTGTATGTTCCCCAAAAAGTTCTGCACTCTCTAGACCAGCACCAGTTGGTAGTCCCCAGCCCAAAAGATGTCTGTCTTGCCTCGACCAGGGCAGGGCCTTCTCAGCCCTGGCCCTTCCCTGGTGGAACATGTTCCCGATTAAATTCAGGGCCTTTGACCTTAAGCCTAATTGGTTCATGTGCCATTTAGAATTGCTGGAGCAGTGGATCTACTACACCAAATGATCTACCACTCTCCCTGGCATAAGTGAAGTAGTCACTGGAATGGATACTAATTACTGAGCTGCTAATTGTCAAAAGGTCACTTAGCCCAGCCCAGGCCAAATGCCTTTTGTCACAGGGCTGCAACACAAAATCACAAAATCCTGGAGTGTGACTGTTCACACACCAGTCTGGCAGTCTGCCACCAGCCCCTTTCACTAATCCAGTAGTCAGAAGTCAAAGGGCAAATCTTCTAACCCTCTTGGGTCTAAATCAGAAAGTCCACCTAGTTTTCTTCTCATTATTGTTGCAAAGGGAGGGAGAGGTGAAAATGAGGGGAAATTGGCAAGAAGAACAAACAAAGAAAGAAACTGATACAAAGGGCAAGAGTGGCCATTAGTAAAGGCTGACCGGCAACCCACTTTCAGAGGCTTCACGACCAGTGTTCCCTCTAAGCTTAGTTAGTGTGAGCTAGCTCACAGTCTTTTAGCCTCCGGTTCACACGTTTGTCTTCGCACGGGAAGGATGGCTCCAGAGCAAACTAATTTATGCAGTCGACAAATCGCTCACTCACAACTTTAATGCCAGTAGCTTGCAAAGTAGAATTTTTGCTCACAAGACTGCACCAGCTTAGCGGGAACATTGTTCACGACCCACTTTTGGCTCCCAACCCAACACGTTCTAGTGGCTGATGAGGAGTGCTGCATATCAGAATGCTGGATGTTTGCAGTACATTTTCTGTTCTCAGGGCACAGTATGAACTCTGAGTCATTCTCTGATGAGCGTCTATTTCCTGTTACAAGAACATCATGGAGATCCTTATTCACTTTTGTAGTCTCTGTGAAAAACAAGGTCATTCTATGATCGCATTTCACCCTGCCATCATAGTGAAGTCCTCTAAGAAATGATACCCGCAATTTAGTATCTTCTCTTTATAATAGTTTTGAATTTTATCATTTTCTTGAAAATAAATATAATGGTAATGTTTCTAGTCAGGCTGTAGTTCCTATTAATCAAAAATTCCTGATGAAAGTTAGCACTAATCCTGAAATTGTATGGTCTTTATTATCGGCTGATCAGCTGCATAACTTTATGCTTCTCAGTACACTGACTAAAAGAAGCATTAGAGAAATGGAATAAGATTTCTGTCAATATACCTGGTATCTTAGAAGTTAAGTTGTGATGTGTACAATTCGCTACTTATTTTCAATGCAGTTAAAAATCTTTGAAGAGTAGTGTCTGTTTTCTCACAGGAAATATAAAATATTAATGCATACTTTTATGTATGTTGTGACATTCCTTCGAAGTGTATTTCCCAGCAGTATTCCGTTCCTCGTTGGCTTGTTTTTATTCAAATAGCATCTACTTGAAACCAAATTTGTTTTTAGGCTGCCTAGTGGGAGTTGTTTACCAAAAATAAACAAATAGAAAGTCTTGCTTTCAATCTGTACTCCATTTGTCTTTTTCACAGTTAGATACTTAGATAGTCCTGAATTTAAGTATAAAAGGTCACAGTATTGGCTGGATCAGAAGTACAGCTGAGATCATATGCTAAGTGATATGGAGCAGGAGTTAAAGTGACCTTTATAGCACATGGTATTCCTTGCCTGGAATGGTTTCCTCACCCATTTCTGTGGAGTGATCAACTTCCTTAATTGAAATGACTGAAGAACCATGCATGACAAAAAAAATCTAATGGCAACTATGCATGAATATGCCATTTTTGACAGCCATGATCATTCACAAATAGAGCCTCAGATTGATTGATTGATTGATTGATTGATTTGATTTATATCAACCCTCCCCGTGAAGGCAGGCTCAGGGTTGCTTACACAATTTGATACATAAATACTCATCTAAAATCCACATAAAATCAACTTTATGTTTGTACTGGTTTTACTTGTGGTGTTTTAAACTGTTGTATGATTTTAGTCTGTATTTATGTTCTATGGAAGCTGCCCTGAGCCTGCTTTGCGGGGAGGGCGGGGTATTAATCCGATAATTAATAAATAAGTAAATAAAAACAGTTCAGTTATAAACAATTCAGTATCATAAAGTGCTAGCGATAGTTAATTAATTGCTTAGTGATGGCGTACTGTATAAGCACCTACAAAGGTCTAACTAAATGTTCTGCTCAATGTCAAAGCCAAGGGCCAGAGCTCTATAATTAGGATTGTGGGTGGTAATAGTGGCGGCGGCTCCTTACTTGAAGGCTTGGTGGAAGAGGTCTGTCTTACAGGCCCTGAGGAACTGTAAAAGATCCCGCAGGGCCCTGATCTCTTCTGGGAGCTCATTCCACCAGTATGGAGCTGCCACTGAGGAGGCCCTGGCCCTAGTATTAGCCAGCCTGACATCCTTGGGACCCAGAAGGGCCAGTCGATTTTGAGACCCTGACCATAGTGCTCTCTGGGATATGTATGGGGGAAGGAAGTCCCACAGGTATGTCGGACCCTGGCCATATAGGGCTTTAAAGGTAAGAACCAGCACCTTGAAACAAATTTGGTATGCTATTGGCAGCCAGTGCAATGTCTTCAGCACAGGCTGGATGTGCTCCCACATGGGGAGGCCCATCAGAAGCCTGGCTGCAGCATTCTGCACTAGCTGCAGCTTCCAAAATTGTGACAAGGGCAGCCCCATGTAGATAGCATTACAGTAGCCTGGTCTCGAGATGACCATCGCATGAATCACTGTTGCCAAGTCGTTGCAGTCAAGGAAGGGAACCAGCTGCCTAATCAGCCAAGATGGTAGAAGGCTGACTTGGCAGTGGCTGCTACCTGAGCCTCCATTGTTAAGGAGGCATCCAAAAGCACTCCCAAGCTCCTAACCTCCGGCGCTGGCACTAGAGGTGCCCCATTGAAGGTCAGAAGTGGGATCCTTACCCCCAAACTGCCCCAGCTCAGGAACAGGACCTCCATCTTCATCAGATTCAGTTTCAGTCAGCTCAGTCTAAGCCAACCAGCCACGGCTTGTAACGCCTGGTCCAGATCTTCCAGTCTGGAGTTGGACCGGCTGCCCAACATCAGATAGAGCTGGGTATCATCAGCATACTGGTGATATCCCAGCCCATGCCTCTGGGCAATCTGGGCAAGGGGGCGCATATAGATGTTAAATAGCATCGGGGAAAGCTCGTTTCAGAGGCCAGCCATGTTGGTCTGCAGTAGAACAGCTAGATTTCAGTCCAGCAGCACCATAGTGACCAACAAGATTTGAGGGGCATAAGCTTTCAAGATTCAATGCTCTCTTCGTCAAATACAGACTTGTTTCTCATGAAGTAAGCTTTGACTCTCAAAAGCTTGTACCTCAAAAGTCGTGTTGGTCTCTAAGGTGCTGCTGAACTCACATCTATCAGATCAGCCTGTCTCACTTTCGCTGTTTGGTACCCAACTCAACCACCATGCCAAGCAGTCATGTTGCTGCACAGTAGCTGTGGTGGTACAGTTTCATTTCTTTCTTTCATGTGGCTGCTTGTATACCTGCACAGTAGTTGAAATCTATTTACCCCTGGGGTCATGGTTGATGCAATTGTAAGATTTCCTTGGTGTTTGTATGAAAAACTGCAGCTCCTATGATACTGTGCAACAGTCTGCATGCATGACCTGCTGCAAGTTCAGTCAGATCAGCAGCCGTTAATGTACAGCAAATACATTCAAACACCAAACAGTGAGGCTTCTTTTTTTTAAAAAAAATGTAGTATTAGTTGGTGACTGTTTTTCTTTCTTTAAACTATTGGTGGAATGCATCATGGTAGCAACAGCAAGAGGATAATGGCACTGCGTATGCACAGAAAGTAAGTTGGCTGCTTGCAAGCATCCTGAGCAGTCTGTAAAACATGGTGCTTCTTTCTTGCAACTGGTGAGCAGGATGTAACCCCAATAAGCAGGTAGTCAATTATCTTACTAACAACTGTATTTGAGCTAAGGTTAGGATACAAGTGAGAGGTCTTGTTACCGTGCACCTGTCCTTCCAACAAAATGAGAATTTCTTTTTAAGGTTGCTCAGGTGCCACATCTGCAGCCATCCTTCAGGCAAGCTAACAAGAACCTGATTTCACCTCGGCAGCTGTCCAGAAAGCTGCTCTGTTATGGCAGTGGTTGGTATTATTTTTTAAAAAAACAGTGGTAGTTTAATATTTTTAAAAGCTGTTGTCATCTGCAATTATTTTTAATTATCATTGTTGGCTGCCTTGAAATGCTCACCAGAGAACAGCAGATTAAAAATGTGTAAAATAAAACAATGCAATAAATAATGGACAAAACCTTTTTTTTAAAAAAGGGTGATTTGCATGTATGTATGAGTAGACTGCATTTGTATATGTAGGCATAAAGTGTGTGAACTGGGACTGCATATAAATTTTGTGTTGGAAAGCCCTGGATTGTTTTTAGCAACACCTGAAGTTTGTAAGATAAATTAAGTGATATTTCTTTTTCTGATTTCTTCTTAATATTTTTAGACTCTGAATGAGTCTTTGGTTTAATTCAGACCAGAGCACCATGCAGATTACACATAACCATGTTTCTGTTTGATTTCATCGTGTGTTTTTTATTGTGGTGATAAAATGTATAAATCTTTAATGCGCTTAGTGCTACCCATATGCCATGTAGAAATCCTCAGAAATCTGCAAAACTGGGAATCAAGACAGTACTAATAGGCTCAGGAAGCTGAATGCGGTCCTAAACCTTTCTAGCAGCTAAAGATTTGTCAACCACAATCCTAATACTTCTAACATCTAACATAACAAATGTTGGCTTCTCCAGCTCATCCCATTATTTCTGGGTATCTTAAATCATTTTACCGACTGCTTCCTTCTTTCCCTCCCCCAGGCTCCTAAATTGAAAGTATAACTGTGGCATCTGTGCTTTTGCCCCAAGTGTTCTCCTTATGTGCTACAATCTGAGAGCTTTTTCTCAGATTTATGCTTCTGGGCATACGGACAACTAGAAGTCATTTAGCACCACCACACTGTCCTCATTTCTTCAATATATTATCCTTATCCAGTTCAAAAGCTGTTTGCGCTCTTTCCTTTATATTATGCATCTTAATCTGTGTTGCAAACTTATATTGAATTTACTCAGAACTACATTTTAAAATACAGAATATATAGTTAGTTAGTTTGTTTGTTTGTTTGTTCGTTCATTCAACAGTGAAGCCAGGAACAAATGCCAGCAATTAATTCTTCCTGTGGTTAATAATCTTGAACATCCATCAAGATTCTTGTGTATAGCATAGCTGGTATTACTGATCTGTCTGCTATTATTTGATCAGTTTGTGTAGACTTCTGTTTAGAATAGATTTAATGCTGAAAGGTTTGTATTCTGCAAACAACATGTACAAGTTGCATTGGGGGGAAAAAATTTAAACCAGGAATTTACAAACCTCTTTTCACTTTACAATATACAAGGGGAAGACCTTCAAGACTTGTGGGGGTATTTCTCATTTTCCTCATTCACACTATTTCTGGGTTGATAGGCATGATGCCAGCTGAGTTTCATGGTGGGGAACCTTAAAAAACTTGTGAGGAGCACCTTACTGTGCCATGTATCCCTCTCTCCACACTGTTTTTCTCCTCCTGGCAGCCCCCATATCCTCAAGTTTCCCCTGTTTTCTTCTTTCCTTCCCATCCTTCAATCAACCTGCCTTTTTTTTCTGCCCTCCATCCTTAGCTATATTTACTGTTTATTCATTTCATTTGTACCCACCTTGGCCCCAACAGGGAACCCAAAGCAGCTTAGGTTACTTCCTCTTCTGTTTTTTCTTCATAACAATCCTGTGACGGTCCGGTTTGTGGATCAGCGATGGTGGTCGTTCTCCCTGGACCTCAGGGGAGCGGCTCGCACACCAGCGGTATAGAGGGGTGCTACCTCGAGTGGCATCCACACGGAGCCTTTGTGATAGGCTCCAGGCCATAGGGCTTTTGAGGGGCAGCCTCTTCGATGGCTAAATGCCAGTGAATTAAGGCTTCCCTCCACCCTGACAGTCCTGCTGCTGTGTGGCCTTTGGGCACAAGCTGTTTTGATCGGGACAAGCACTGGAGATCGAGCAGAATATCGATTACTGTGAGCGAGGTCAGAGAAATGACCGACAATGAATGTAAGTTCAAAATAAGCAGAATATTTTAAAAGCGAACTACCCCCCCCCCCCGATGGGAAAAGCAGAGCGCAAAGTGGGACACCTCTTATGTGAATGGACAGATAAGCGTAACGAAGGGGGCAGGGAGGGAAATAAACAGTGATTTTGTGTGGAGAGACTTACTTGAGTGCTGACAGCGAGGTGACAGTTTTTCGAGTCTGTGTGAAGTGGTTTGGAATTGTAAACAATCGTATAAAATGGCGGCCTCGCAAAGAAAGTTTAAAGCGAAACCGGCGGGTAGTCAGAGTCCAAAACCGGAAGAGGGAGCAGACGTCATGAAAATGTTAGCGGATATGCTCAAGCCGGTGATGGAGCAACTCGATGCTATTAACCAGCAACTGACTTTGCTGAATCAAAAGTTCGCATCCCAGCAGCTCCAACTGGCAGAAACGGCAAAGAAAGTGGAGCATATGACTGAGAGAATTAAAGAGATAGACACCACAAACAAGAAAATGAAGAAAAGAATGGGGGAAGTTGAAGCAAAACAAAACTTCCAAGAAAACCGTGTTACAGCTACAAATGGAAAAAGCCAACATGATTCTCAGATTCCAGGGAGTTCCTGAATCGCTAACGGAGGATCTGAGGAAACTGCTTAGCGAGATCATAGCTCCAGTAATAGGCTTAACAGCGGATGAACTGGTAAAAGAGATGGAGACTGCTTATAGGGCATACACCAATTATATATGGAGAAATTATGGAGAAATTGTGGTCAGATTCTCAAGAAGACAGACCAGAGATGCTGTTTTAAAAGCAACTTCAGCAACTCCACTGAAAATGGGGAATATAAACATTAAAACTTTAAAAGACATTCCATTTGAAATTCGCCAAAAGAGGAAAAGTTATCAGGACTTAATTTCTTTTCTACAAACTCATGAAATTTCGTACAGGTGGGCGATTCCAAAGGGTGTCATCTTTAAAATCAATGACAAAAGAGAAAAGATTGACTCCACTTTCAAAGCCAAAGAATTTCTGAGACGCCAGTTGGGAATGGAAGAGGAATCCAAAGATGAAGAATCGAAATCAAGTGACTCTGCTACCTCTGGAACGGAAGAGGACTCTGCTGTAGAAACAGGTGCAGGCGCAACGAAAGTTACATATGATTTCAGAGACAGAAAACCGAAGTAAAGGCAGAAGGACTCTGAAAATTGCCTTTTGAAGCAACTAACACAAAGATGCTCTGAAAGTTCTCTCACACAACTAACATACTAACATTGAAGCCGAGACAAACAAGAACTCTACAAGTATATTGTTGTACTAACACTTTTATTAATAACACTTAGATTAACACGGATATGATCTCCTCCTCTTGGGTTTTTAGTGTAGTATGGTTATCTATCCTTTATCCTTTGATGTAATCCCCTTCCCTTATATTTTCTTTGTAATTTTGTAGTCTTATAAAAATATATATATATCCCTCTGGGGATGCCAAAAAAAAATGTAAATTCAGGCTCTCTGTGTATATTGCCTGTATTTGCAAACCTCTTTGCCGCATGGATGGATGGATGGGTGGGTGGGAGGATGGATGGATGGATGGATGGATGGATGGATGGATGGATAGATAGATGTATTCATATTCCTAGTTGTGCACCTAAAAGCATAATGTCTAGAGAAGTCAACCTTGAGAATATACCAGTTATTTGGATCTGAAGAAGTTGATTTAAGTGAAAATTGAACTATGACAGTAGTATATTCATTATTGCACATCCAAACATCTATCTTGTTTTGAAGACCTTTGAATAAGAATAATTTATCTTGATTACCTGAAATAAGAACTGGTAAAGTTTGGAACTATGGAGAAAATATTAGCTATTTTTGGCTTTTACAATTCTCTCCAAGGGAAACTTCCCACTGTTATTTATACAGTGGATGTTAGATGGGCAGTAACTAAATTTCCATTATGGAAGTATTTTGCAGAGCCTGAAGTAATAGTTCCATTTGTTTTCTTCATGTTCCCTCATTTTTCTATTTTCCTTCTTAATTTAATCTTTCATCTTCACATAATTTATCACACTTCATTAGTTCCCTCTGAGAACAAGCTATTTTCTCCCTGCACTGGCTCTAGTAAATAGGTTGAAAATTAGATTTTTGTACCTATACATTCAGGCTCTCCACTGTCCTGTGGAACGGACTGCATCCCTTCCGCAACAAATCAATCTTATGTGGATAAACTAATGGATAACTTCCCAATTTCTTTATGTAAATCTAATCAGATTAGCTATCTCTGTTCATCAACCTGCCTTCTTGTCTTCCTTCAAATTCTTCCTTACACTCTTCTACTGTGAAAAATTTCTGAACATCCACATATTTATTGTTTTTTCCAAATTTTGCTACTGGTTACTCCTTTTTGATTCTCTATCTAATAAACAGTACTCTAGTCCTTCATCTTATTCCCATTATATCATGATTAGACTGTAACAAATGAGGACACGCAAGAAACTTGTGGGAGCGGCTATCCCATTCCCCCCACCTTTGCTTCTCCCCCTACTTCTCTCACTCTCTTTCTCCTTCCTGCCACCACTTTTCTCACTCTCTGTCTCTTCCCTCCTTGCCTGTCACTTCCTTTCTGCCCTCACCCAATCATGCTCCCAGACTCTCACCATCTTCCTCCCCCCACGGCAGCAGTGGCAGCAGCCACTCGCCAGGAATCACAACAGATTGCCCAAATACAGAGATCAGTTTCTCAGTTCCTCTTAAGGTTGCCAGCTCCATGTTGGGAAATTCCTGGAGATTTGGGGGTGGAGCCTTGGGAGGATGAAGTGACCTCAGCAGGGTATAATACCATTAACTCCATCCTTCAGTGCAGCCATTTTCTCTGGCGGAACTGATCTCTTTCATCTGGAGAGCAGTTGTAATTCCAGGAGATCTCAAGCCCTCACCTGGAGGTTGGCTACATTAGTTCCCCTGGAGGAAATGACTTCTTTGGAGGGTGGAGTCTATGGCATTATATCAGTCTAAAGTCCCTCCCTGCCTCAATCCTCACCATCCCCAGGGTCCACCCCTCAAATATCCAAGAATTTCCCAACCTGGAGTTGGCATCCTATCTCCTTCCCACCCAACAGCAAACCTACCTTTATCTGCTCTTCTTGCTTCAGCTTTCTGTCTCCTTTCCCCCTGCAGTGTCTACTGAGAAAAACTATTTTCTTTCTCCACAGTGGGGACTAAAGGAGTTTACATTATTCTTTCCTCCTTTTTATCCACACAACAACCCTATGGGGTAGGTTAGGCTGCAAGTATGTGACTGGTCCAAAATCACCCAGCGAGCTTCCAAAGCAAGATGGGGATCTAAACCTGGGTTTTGCAAACCCTGCTCTGAAAGTCTGACATTTATACTACACTGACTTTCATAGGGTGGCTGCTTTTGAACAGTAGCAAGCAGCCAGGACTAGTTGAATCATGCTGCTGGTATCAAGTCACCGAAAGGGTGCTGTTAGGCCTAGGTTTTTTAGTCTCCAGATGGGATCCCCCAGAATTACAACTGAACTCCACACAACAGAAATCTGTCCCTCTGGAGAAAATGGGTAGACTCTGTGGCATTATATCCAGCTGAAGCCTCTCCCCTTCCCAAACTCTGCACTCCTCAGACTTCACCACAGAATCTCCAGGAATTTCCCAACCTGGAGCAGGCAATCCTAGTCCCAAGCCTGGCTACAAACCCCCTGTTATTTAGCCATTCATACTGCAGAAGGAATCCTTCCCAATCCGAGATCCAGTTGTGCTTTTTGCTTCCTCCCCTCTCTCTCTGGCTATCAGCCAGTCTCTCGCTGTCGATGCAATGGGGGCTGCGGTAGATCCCTATGGCAGCCATTTCAAAAGGTATTGGGGGGGATTCAACCCTCCCCGAATTTTTTTAAAACGTTTTAGATTTTCTGCAGACCCACAGAGTTCCCTGTGTCTGTAGAAAAACCCGTTGGGGGAGAGTGTGCCCCCTATCTGTGGAAATAAGTATCTGCACACAGAGGGGACTTGAGAATTTGATATCTAGATTCTGGCCAGGGAGCCAGTGTTTTTAAACTACCTCTTGTTTATTGCTTTGCGGCATACTTCCTCCTTCATATGGCATACCTACTAACTTCCAGTGCCTCAAATACTGTCACTTTATAAGCTCATCAGCCTTGTCTGAAAATTCTCCTCCTTCCTTGTGTCACCCTAATCTCTGCCAACAAGGAAGCTCCCACTTGATTACTTTGCATTAGGGCTACTAACATGATCTATATTCATTTTATTGTCATAGTTTCTATCCATTGATTATTGGCTTTCTTCTACTATAGTCTTCCTTCTAACTTTGTGCTTCTCTTCTTCATCTTCTCCATTTATCGTCTCATTGCTCCAATAAGTGGATGTATGTGAACAGTAATTGACTTGCCACATAGACTGCACACTGGGAGTTTCTGCTAACTGATGCTGAGTAGACAAAAATAACTTTTCTAGCTCCTTCATGGCTGCCCTTCCCAGTCTCAATCTCATTCTGATTTTTTGGGTGCCACCTCCCTTTTGGTTGATGATGGAGTCAAGCCATAGAAAAGCTTGAACAATTCAATTTCTTCAACATTTGGGATCTGGGCTCTCTCAAGGGCTATTTTGGCCTATGAGGGGGAATCAGTGTGGCCAGGCCTGGCAGCAAGCACCGGATGACTTACTATCATGTGACTTTCATGACCCACCGAGGCCTGGCTTCTTGCCACTGTTCCAACAGCAGCCATCCCATGAAAGCCAGTGTAGTGTAGGGGTTAGCATTTCAGACTAGGTTCTGGAAGACCCAGGTTTGACTCCCTACTCTGCTGTGGAAGCTCACTGGGTGACTTTGGGCCCGTCTCCCATTCTCATCTGAACCTACCTCACAGGGCTTTTATGAGTATTAGCTGAAGGAGAAGAGAATGATATACACTGTTTATGGTCTCCATTGTGGAGAAAGGCAGGATAAAGATTAAGTAGATAAATAATAAACATAGCTGAAGATGCAGGGGCAGATAAAAGGTAGGTTGGTTAATGTGTGAAAAGGAGAGGAGGAATCAGGGAAAGGTGAGGATATGGGGGACGGCAGGAGGAGAGAAAGAGGGAATAGTATGGTGAGATAATACAGGAGAGAGTGAAGTAGCCCCACACCCTCACAATTCCTTGGGGCTGAGCCACCTGATCCGGGAAGCTGTGTTGTGGAACGTGAACCCAGTCTCTCTGGCGGCCTGGGTGAGAGAAATGGGAGATGCAGAGAACAACCTCCAGCTGATAAAGATGACCACTCCTAAAGTGTACCCGAAGACCCCCGGGGCAATCCCAAAGGCCCCCTGTTCTAAGCTGAAGGAACCAGTGCGGAACCAAAGGATGCACCAGGGGCTCTGCCTTTGCTGTGGAGAAGCCGGCTACTATGCAGCCTTCTGCCCGGCAGTGGTTACACCACCCACCCACAAGGTTTCTGAGCGGAAGGGGCCAGACACACCTGCGAAAAAAAAGGGAGTCTACGCCTGAAGCTATCTTGGGCCCTGCGACTCGGCACCCCGTCCGGAACCGCCGCCTCCAGCGGAGATGAGAACCCCAGCTGGCAGGAAAAGGTCAGGACTTGCTGTAAAAGGCACAAAGCAGCAGGTCCAAGAGCAGTCTGTGCCACGATCGGTGAGCAGCCACTCCCTTTGTTTTCGTGACTGTGTCAGTCCTTAAGCTGGAAATGGGGACCCAGGTGCGGGTGAGGGCCCTTATAGACTCTGGGTGTGCTAAAGACTTGATTTGTCCTTCCATAGTGATGGGCTTGGGGGTCCCGGTGCAGCAATTACCCGAGCCGCTGATTTTCACCCAGATGGATGGTTCCCTGCAATTATCAGATGTTGCTGCTCATCATGGGGACGGGGTCTCACTGGGAAACCCAGACGTTTGTTATAAACCCCATGGCCCGCTTTTCCATGGTGCTGGGAAGCCCGTGGCTTAGATCCCATGACCCTTACATTCAGTGGAGTGAGGGGACTTTCACATTCGTGGCCCCT
The DNA here is from genome assembly GCF_001447785.1 of Gekko japonicus. Lineage (NCBI taxonomy): Eukaryota > Metazoa > Chordata > Lepidosauria > Squamata > Gekkonidae > Gekko > Gekko japonicus. The sequence continues at coordinate 283,761 of NW_015169780.1, read as the reverse complement.
GGCTGTAGGTACCTACCACTCCTGGCTCCCTGAGTGGGGGGGATGAGCCTCCGGATGTCCCCGTCCATGCCTGCTTGGCTAAGAAGGAGTTAGACTCCATCCCTGCAGAGTACCAGGACTTAGCTAAGGCGTTCGAGGAGGAGGAGGCTGATGAACTTCCCCCCACTGCAATACTGACTGTGCCATTGAGATCTTGCTGGGGCACAAGCTGCCCAAAGGGAAAGTGTACTCCATGAGCCCCGCGGAGAAGGAGGAGTTACAGAAGTTCATTGACAAAACCCTGGCACGGGGTTTCATCCACCCCGCCTCCTCCCCATTTGCCGCCCCCGTTCTCTTCCGGAAAAAGAAAACAGGGGCCTCTGGCTATGCACTGACTACCGAGGCTTGAATGTGATGTCAGCCACGAATGCTTATCCCCTGCTGCTGATTAAGGACCTCCTAACGGAGGCTGCTAAGGGGGAAATCTTTAAGAGATGCATACTTCTGGGTGCGCATCAGAGAGGGGGATGAGCCCAAGACCCCGTTGGGCCAGTTTGAATATCTGGTGATGCCGTTTGGTCTACAGGAGGCTCCCGGGGTGTTTATGAACTTAATAAACGAAGTGCTGCACAGATACCTCCACAAGAGGGTGCTAGTTTATCTTGATTATATTTTACTGTACTCCAGTGTTAAAGAGTGACTTGTAAAGTTGGCGAGGGAAGTTTTACAAACTCTTTATGACCATAAACTGTTTGCCAAGCTGTCGAAGTGTGAGTTCCACAAAACCCAAGTGGATTTCCTGTGCTATCGTATCTCTCCCCAGGGGTTAGAGATGGATCCTCACAAGGTGGTGGATGTGCTAGGGTGGGAGGCCCCTTGCACCAGACACCAACTTCAAGCCTTCCTAGGATTTGCCAATTTTTATAGAAATTTTTATCTCAGATTTTGCTCAAGTGAGCTTGCCCCTCACTGACTTGCTTAAGACTAAGGGGAAGGGGCTGGACAGCACTAAGCCAGTGGACAGCTGAATGCTAGGAAGCATTTGATAAGTTGAAATCGCTGTTCACGTCTGAGCCAATATTAAGCCATCCCGATGAAACTAAGAAATTTATTGTACAGGTCGATGCCTCTGATGTTGCAGTGGGGGGGGGGCATCCTGCAAGAAGGGGGGGATGGGAAGCTCCACCCGCTTGCCTACGTTTCCAAAATGTTTAATGCAACAGAATGAAACTGGGCAGTTTGGGGCAAAGAGGTGGCTGCTATTAGGCTTTCATTAATCACTTGGAGGCATTGGTTGGAGGGTGCACGAGTCCCGTTCGAGGTTTGGACAGATCACAAGAACTTGGAAGCATTTACCCACCTCTCGCAGCCTAAATGCTAAGCAATTCCAGTGGGCGGAGTTTTTCCTCTTAAGTTCCACTTCACCCTCCAGCACTTCCTGGGGAAAGCGAACTCCCTAGCTGACGCCTTGTCCCGCCTCCCTCAACACACTAGTCAGAGGGAGGAGATAGTGGACTCTATGTTTACGCCCTCTCAGTTTTGAGGGTTGATCATCACTCGCAGCCAGGCAAGGGCGGGGCTGCAGGAGAAAGCTGAGCCATAGGCTGTCAAATTTAAAGAGGCTTTCTCAGAGGCTGATCATAAGGAAGTCACAGCAGACCCAACCATCCAGCAAGGGACTGATGGGTGCTGGTACAAGGGGCCTCACCTTTTTGTACTGCATGCCCTCCGGGGCAAGGTGATGCACTTTGGGCATGCGTCAAAGCTGGCTGGGCACTTGGGAGACCATCTTAAGTTATGTAGTGATGCCAAAAGAAAATGTACACCCTCTTTCTGGGGACTGAGCACCCCATTTTCCAGTGCTTCCAGATTATTTGAAATTCTTAACTATTCCAACCTTTCAAAGACTTTTCTTCTTGGCCAGACATAATGCCTTACCCCTTAATGAATTATATGGCAGATTCTCAGATAGTCTGATTGATTGTGTGGAAATGAGAAGATGGAAACACCCATTTTTTATTCAGTTGTGATTTGTATTCTTGTATAATAGTCCGCCATTGCTTGCTTGAGTAACCATGCAAATCAATATTTTTGTTTTGTTTTGTTTTTTGCTTTACACATATAGCAAAAGATCTGATAAATTTGAAAAAGAAATTATGAATGGATACTTGGCTCTCTAATTATGGATTTGCTTGTGGATTTCAAATATCATAGTAGATGTGGGATGAACAGAGGAACTTATTTTGAACGTCATGGGAAGTTATTTTGAACTTTGTGCTGTTACTTTGTATTTTTAGATTTTGCATTTTAAGAGATAACATTCATAAGATAATGTGTGCCTGCTTTTATGCCATCAATAAGAGTATGTTGTCCTTTCATTTTAATCAGATCACAAGAATCCCATAAATCTATATTTAAACCACAAAAAGCATTTTTTTTAAATAATCGGCTTCACTTTGTGAACTAATCTGTGAATTATTTTATAGTTTCTCTAGTTTATATTTGAAGGTCACATAAAGCTATCCGAAGTTGTAGCAGAGCAGAGATTGCTGGACACAGATTCTTACTGTATATATAGAAGGCCAATCACATCTTTAGTTTTTAAACCAGTCTTTCCCTTCAGCACCCCTATAGAATTTACAAAATATACAGGTGAACACAGAAGCACCCTTAACTCATTTAATGACATGTATATTATTTTAATACTGTATCATATTATGTTCAGGTGGCTGTACTGTAAGGGCGAATTCATAGTGTAACCTAATACATGTGAAACTTTTCTCTAAATGGTATACTATGTACCTTTTTTTATAAAAGAAAGCCAATGTGATGCATGTTGCGTTAGATCAAATATGTAACACTTCTAGTATGCAGAGATTTCACCTAAAATGCTCTCACTGTATCTGCACAATCAAGAATTTCTGGACTTGTAAGTTTCCAAAAACCTGCGACTACATGGATCATGAAGAATTGGATCTTAATGATACAGTATCACAAAAATACCTTTTATTTTTTGAGTTTAGAATGATGCAAGGAATTTTTAAAATTATAGTTATGTGTTCATAATACTTTGTAAAGTTCTTACCCCTAAGTGTCTAACTGTGACAATTTGGGCAATGTATTAGGTGAATATATGCTCATATGCCAATGTTTGTGCATGTCTTCTATTCAGCAAACGGTACATTAAACATATACAATGTACCCAGAATGTGGTCTTGAATGCTCATGATACAGTTTTGCTGCTGGCTAACTGGGTATTCCCTGTAAACTCCATGGATGGGACACTATCATATGTAAAGTGTCCTGACCTCTTTGGAGAAAGACTAACATGTTGATAGCAGTTGAGAGCCAGTTAAGGGGGGGAGGTCTTGGGAGGGGGCTTGTATCCTTTTTTACTTCCACCTTTTGAAGCCCCTCACTCCCCACCTAAATAGAATTTAGATAGTGTTCCAAACAATGCTGAGGAACTTGAGAAAGATGCTGTTGCTTTGGGAGGGGCTGGGGAATACACCACAACATTTTATTGCAGTTCTCCATGTTTTATCAATAAAAATAGCCCCCCACATAAAAATAGTTTGATCCATGTTGAGTGCACTATTTGACTTTTTTAAGCTTGACTTTCTGAGCTTGGTGTAGTGTACATTTGTAAGTAGGAGGAAAAGATCTTTATAATTCCATATGTTCCATACTGGCTAATGATTTTGTGGATTAAGCGGAATTGTTAAAGTAAATGTTAGACTATGAGTGGGATTTTGAAGTCATGAAATTTGCAGTGATTTTGACCAAACAAATGTTCTGAACAGAGAATCTCCCGAATTGCTCAAAGCTCAGGGTATCAAGCAGTTATGGGTTTTCTCTTATTCATCCTTCTTTTGTTTAAACAATTTTACATTGTGCATACTATTTCTGCCTAATCATTCCATAGTTGTACCAGATGTTTACACTCTCTGTGAATACTGGACTTTTAATTCAGAGGCTGTGCTAACTGTTGTGGAATTCAATGATGATACAGCTTCTGTCGTCTTAATGACACAATTAAGGGACACTATTATTTCACTGTTGGAGTTGTAAACTGCAGTTGAACAAAAGCAGCACAAAGTTAAATTGCTCACATTATTCTTGGTAATATTATAACTGAAATGAAAATTTACATTAAAAGTAGCAACATAAAAAGAGACAGAAATGTGAGATCACAAAGCCAAACTTTTATGAAAAGAACATGATTGCCATAACGGCATAAACCTCATGCCCAGGCAAGTATGAAAAGGTTCATAGTGATTATCTCTAGATCACTGGGTGACTGAAGTCACAAAACAAACTTTGCCTGCCCAAGTTAGTTCTTCACAGAGGCAGGGTGATGTGACACTGGATTGTCTTCAGATGCCCCAGAAACATTTACTGGTTAACCCCAGTTTCCAATGCCCAGGAAAGTTTTATCACAGATATCTGATATTTGTTAGCATCCTGCCATCTCCTAAAGTGTAGCTGGATACCATTCTCCCTTCCTCTATCTGTGAGAAATCCCAAAGTGATTTCAGAATCTTCTTACTGGTCTACCCTGCATCATCTAGAGTCAATATAATCATGAGACGTAATTTCTGGTTCTTCACAAACCAAGAATTGAATTCCAGTCTGAAAGCAGAAAGAGTAATTTCTGGTTCTTCACAAACCAAGGATTGCATTTCAGTCTGAAAGCAAGAAAGAGCATCTAGTATCTCCTTGTTAATTACTTTGTGTAATTTGCTGCAAGTGGGTATAGTGATGGGGATTAGATAGATTCATGGAGGAAAGGTCCATCAATGGCTATTAGCCAAGTTTACTCAAGGCAACCTCCATATCCAGAGGTAGTAAAATGGTTTTATATTAGTGCCAGGATGTAACATTAGGGGCTGATGTCACACCAAGGATTTTCCACATTCCAGCAATCTGACTCATTTGTTCCCCACCACCACCACATTTCCACATGAAGTCATCTATTCCTGTGCAGACCATGAACAGCCTATTCCTTCCACAAATAACTCTCCTTAATTTTAAGTCTGTAAAAAAGGGGTGGGGTCTCAGGATGATGTCCCCTCAAGCAGTTTAGCACAATTGTAGGGCTTTGGTGAAGCACTAGTCAGTTATTATTTTCATTGTTGATGACTGCAAGGGGCCCATACCTGTGAGCAGTCACAGGAATTAGCATAATCAATTGCCAATGCCTCGGGCTGCCTTTTAGATGGGGGAGGGGGAGAGGTGTTTCCTGCAAATAGCTAGAGGTTGTTCTTGAAGTTTTTTAAAAAAGGTATCACATTATTTCTGTGCAGTATTACTTAAGGATATGGAGGTTTGTTTACAAAAAAAGAGAGGATTGCCTACACCTCAGCCTGCCTTTTAGATGAGGGGAGGTTGAAGGGATTATCAAGGGATCATCCAGAGACCCCTGTAAATATGTGAAGGTTTTTTTGGGGGGTGAGGGGTGAGAACTATTACATTTTTCTTATGCAGGAAACACAAACACTCCCAAACATATATCATTAAAACAATTAAAATATAGTTAAAAACAGAGTACATACAAAACAGATTAGAATACATATAAAATATAAAAGCATTGATTAGGAAGGAGAGATTGTTGATGATAAGCATCGAAATGACTTGTCACTCCAATAAATTGTCCCTTTTCCCTTTTGGGAAAGCTACCAAGGATCTTGTCTTGGTGCTTGGGGGGGTCAACAGTGGGATGGCTTCTGGTGTCCTGGCCCCACTGGTGGACCTCCTGATGGCACTGGTATTTCTAGCCACTGTGTGATACAGAGTGTTGGACTGGATGGGCCTTTGGCCTGATCCAACATTGGCATCTCTTATGTTCTTATGTTCTTATGAAATGCCAAAAGAAACAAAAAGTCTTCACCCACTGGCAGAAGATGGCAACAGAAGGGGACAGATTAATCTCCCTGGGGAGGAAGTACCAAAGTTTTGGTGCCATGACCAAAAAGATTCTCTCCTGCTTGCTGCCTGACTAATCTAAGGAGGCAGAAGCACTCAAAGCATTATCTGAAGATGACTATAGTGGTCAGGCAAGTTCATAAGGGATTAGGTTGTCTTTTAGGTATGTTGGGCTTTGGAAGTCAACAATTTCATACACATGCGGCACATCAGCAACCTGACCACCATGGAAAACCATCATAGTATAGAAGCAGCCAGAGATGTCATGGACTCTGTGTTTGTTGGCCCTTTGGGGCAACTGGTTGGCCATTCAGTGACCTAGGATGTTATACTAGATGGATCACTGAGCATTTCTTATGTTCCCCCATGGCAGGTACATACAAAGTGCTTAGAGCTTAGCAGGATAAGACATTCAAAGCATCTCACCCTTGCTGATTTAGATGACTGTATCACTATGCGAACTACTACTTGATTATCACACATGACCATCCTTTGGTTACTAATTGCATGCTACCTTTCTCTCCAATATAGACCAAAGACAAGCCTTCTCAGTGTCTGAATATATTTCAGCTTCCATACTAGCCAGATCAAAGACCATGCATTATTCCTGCCAAGAAACTACTTATATAACTTTAGATCACCCTTAAATCTTATGTAATGATGCAGAATCCCTCTCTCTAGGGTTACTGCATATAGCTAGGCCCAAAATCTTGACTAGGTACTACCAAATTGTGCATCAAATGCTTAGTTGCAGCATCTTTTGAGTGTAGTTTTCCCATTGTCTGAATTTTCCTAACTTTGATACATCATATCTCAGATTCAAATCCAGTGGCACCTTGAAGACCAACAGATTTTCCAGGGCATAAGCTTTCAAGAGTCAGAGCTTTGACGTCCAAAGGTATATACCCTGGAAATCTTGTTGGTTTTTAAGATGCTACTGGACTCAAATCTGCTGTTCAACTGCAGGCCAACATGGCTACCCACCTGATAGTATATCAAGTGTCCTTAGTCTGAGCATTCCCCAGCCTATTCATATGACCTACCCAGATATGGTAATGTGGTAACTGGCCCTTTGTCTTTTCCCATGCTAATGAATCCCTTATTGCTATCAGCATTTACCAACATTTTAAAGAACCCCTCCTAATTTGCAAGTTAAAAGTCAGATAGTAGCTGTCTCATGGTTAAACCAATGCTTTACCCTCCATTGCAAATACAATGCAAGCTTTTCAAACTCTGGACATTAAAAAGACTGATCCATTGGGAGCGTTTTGTCAAAATGCAGCTTCAGCAGATTGAAATGATCTAGATACAAGACAGACTTCATGTCATACTTGAAAAGAAGGCTCCTTCCCCCAGCCCACTCACAATAGAAATGGAAAGTTCATTGTGGCATACTTAACAAAACATGGCTGTGGATTATTAACCAGTGCCCCTTTAGAATAAGGAACATGATTATGCACCTAAATATTACAAGTACCTTCTTTAGCACCAGTCGGAAAATAAGCAGCATCAACACTGACAGTTCACAGTAGAGACAGAAGCATGATCCTCTCTCACAGCTTTCTCAGTTTACCTAACCACATGCTCAGTCCCATGTCACGGTGTGGACTCATGCTCTCATCACACTGGATACTCTTCACTCCTCACCAAGGTCCTCTCCCACTGCAGGCTCTTGCTGTGATAAGCTAGGAGGCCCCAGACATCTTCTGTCCATGTCACAGTCTTCATGACTGATAACAGTGTAGACAAAGACATCCAATGCATTTTCTTTGTTTTTACTTTCTGCATCCATTTTTTACATATCTTCATAAGTAATTTGGGCGGCTAGACTCAGAGAAGAATGATCTCAGTGAGCTTCATAGCTGAGTTAGAATCTGGATCCAAATCTCTTTAGCATCCCAGTCAAGATTTGATTTGTACAATAGCTATTTTATGATACCTGATATCTGTGCTTTTCGCCCTGACCTGGATGGTGCAGGCTAGCTGAATCTCATCAATCTCAGAACCTAAGTCGGATCAGCCCCTGGTTAGTACTTGGATGGGAGACAACCACGGAAGTCCAGGGTTGCTACACAGAGGCAGGCCAATGGCAAACCACCTCTGTATGTGTCTCTGGCCTTGAAATCCTTACGGGGCTCACCATAGGTCAGCTGTGACTTGACGGCACTTTCCACCACCACCATATTTTCCAGGATACACTGCTTTATATTTTTCATCTTAAGATGTTACCTGTGACACAATTAACTCTCTCTTACAGTTTAGCTAACTTTCCCCTTACCGCTTTTTTAAAAAGATCACCTTACTATCCTTATACTGCCTCTAGTGTGAATGGATCATTTATAAATGTCACCCCCTTATTAATTTACATTGTGTATGGGTGTGTGGGTGTGTAACTTTAGAAGTCATATTAATGAGAATATATATAAATAGCAAATATAACTGCTATTATTATCACCAGTGTTTTGGTAAAGAACAATCTGTGTTAAATAATTTTAAGCAATTGGAAAAATAAGTATAAATTTATAGCAATTAGTATACGCCTTCTTGATATCAGACATAATGGGTACTGTTCCTTCAAGCAAAGGGTTAGCCATTAGAGAAGACAATCTTCCAGTGCCCATTAGTTCAAATTTAAAATAGTGATGCACTACACACCTGTTAGAAGCCTTGGGTTTTTGCCTAGAGATCTCTCCTGCCTGCATGGGTCCCTTTCCAACTCAATGGCTACAGGCATGAAGTCCCTTCAAAAGAACGCCAGTTAGCTTTTGAAGAGAGACACCTGGAGTTAGTCTCCCAGGCTTTCCCCCCTGACAAACAGTTGATCAATGTGATATTCAGTTTTTTTCAAAGTGTTCTATGTGTACAGACCTGGCTGTTCCTCACACATTCCCTTTGTTTCGGACAATGATCTGTTCTGATCAAGACACTTGGAATAATTTACTTTCATTTCCTTCAGCAGCAGCAACAGAAGAACCAGAGGTCATTCCAGACCCAGCCAAGCAAACAGACCGTGTTGTGAAAATAGCAGGAATAAGTGCTGGAATTCTAGTCTTTATTCTCCTCCTCCTCCTGGTCATATTGATTGTCAAAAAAAGGTAAGTGTTTTAGATTTGACACTTAATTTTTTTTCCAATCTTGTCAAGTAATCAAAAATAAATTATTTCACAGATCATTTCAGAAAAATGTTAGGGGCAAGTCTTATTCCGAATTACGAGGCCTGTGGCCAGTAAGTCATATTGTCGATAGTGTTGCCAACCTCGTGGTGGGGCCTAGAGTCCTCCTGTAAGTACAAGTGAACTCCCAGACTTCAGAGATCAACTTCCCTGGAGAGAGTGGCAGCTTTGGAGGGTCGACTCTATAGCCTCACGTCCCTGCTGCATTCCCTCCCCTCCCCAGACTCCATCCTTCCCCGGGTCCAAGTCTCAAGGAATTTCTCAACCCAGAGTTGACAACCCTACTTGCACACTGGGTAACCAGTACAATACTGTAAAATCCTAATTGTGTATTTTGAGTACAAGGCTGTGAAAACTATATAGGCATGGACAACACATTTATGTAATTGAAATAATATTAGTTTACTACCCCATCTGTTTTGTAAGGCTTAAGACAATCTTTCTGCTTTAAAGAGCCTTAATGATCTGTAGCCATACAGTATCTGGAAAAATATGTTATGGATTTTGTTGCCTTCATCTCCATCTTTGACAATATTAGAAAACTATATTTAAAATCACATTACATCACCATAAATATTCCATATGTATGGAAATCTGAAATGTTTCAACAATGTATTAACTGATACCTGAACAACAATCTTTTTTTTTAGTTGCTGTAGATTTTCCGGGATCTTTTTTTCCCTTAGACATTTCCTCAGGCCTGACAAAAATCAATAGCGCCATCTTCTGGAATAGTAGAGAATAATTTTAAGCACACTGAACTACTTAAGTGTTGTTTTAATAACATTTCACTTACAAATATCATTACTTTTTAAAATTTGGCATAGACTTTCGTAAATCAGCATTTAAAAACTGAGCATCAAACAACTAATTAAAAAACTTTCAGTCATCCTGCATCTTTTCCTTCCACCTTTCAGTCCCTTCTGATGCACAAACTAGGTTGATTTTAGGACTGTTTGGGCATATGAAGCTGCTTATACTGTGTCAATCCCGCTAGCTGTATAATGTCTACTCAAATCAGCAGTGGTTCTCCAGGATCTCAGGCAGAGATCTTTTTAAGCCCTGCCAGCTATGCTTCTTTAATTGGAAATGCCAGGGATTAAACTTGAGGCTCTACACATGAATCCAAGTACATTCTCAATCACTGAGCTGTTGTCTTCAAAGTTTTGTGTATTCCAGGGTGTTTTTAAAAAAAGAAATCTAGAAAATAAGGATATATTTGTTAACTGTCTTTTGTTAAAATGAAATTATTTTTCTTTTCATTTAGCCAAGTTAGAAACACATTACTGTTGTGCCTGAAAGTCATATCTCTGTCTTAATGGTTTCCATTAGAACTTTTTTTTTAATTTATTGCCTCTTTACAATTACCCCCTGGAGATATATAACTTGGAGAAGAAACGTCTGCATTAGAAATATTAGGTATGCTTACAGTGTTTTGTGTTAGTTAGCTACATATGTGATTTTTTTCCCCAACAGTGTTTTCACTTTTTTTTCTTGTTTGTGTACCTCTGTGCTTGAGAATAAAACATACATGCAATAGGCTAATTCATATTGAAATTACATTAAGTCCAACTGAATTAGAAATCTAAGCAAATTGAGGTGCAGAACAGGCTTCCCAGCTGGATCACCTTACATCTAAACATAAATACATCATTCAGATTACAAGGATACTTCACTGGGAAAGTCCTGTAGTATTTATATATTTCCATTTAGCATACAGTTGTCTCCTGCTTTTTGACGCTTACCTGCTTTGCCATCATATATTGTAAGGGCTGGGTCTTCCATTACCATCTGTGTGCATGGTAATGTGCCTATAACTATATTGACTACATTTATAGTCCCTAGATTCTTCTTTTTCTTCCCCTAAACATCCCCCATGTCCCTCATACTTTAGAAACAAGCATTAAAGGAATGGTTATTTATATAACGAGTAGGGGAAGATGAAACATTAACATGTGAACCAAAAGTATATTTTTACAGGCTGTTGCTATATAAAAAATGGGCTATGCTTACAAGACCGCCCAGATCTTGTGCCTGAATGTACCAGAGTACTGAAGAATTTCAGAAGTTATCCATCAAAAGTTTGTTAGGAGAAACCTCAAATGTACTACATGGAACCCTACTTGCCTTTAACAGGGGTTTATTGGTGACAGTAATTTCCTGTCTCCTGGTTCCCTCACCCCTTTTTTGAATGTTCAAGCTTTTCATGGTTGGTGGCTACAATACAGAATAAGGATACTGCAACAAAAGTCTAGCATAACCTGGACTTGCTCCAGATCAGCATTTCATATTTAACCTTATTTGTATGATATTTTCAGAACTATGTGTCACCTCTCACCTAGTTTGTCACCTCATGAATGAGTTCTGTGTCTCTGTTCTTTCTGTACGTCTTGAGCCATGCATAAAGCATAGACAAAATTTCTATTGTACAATGTTAATTTATGTAAAAAGGCAGCAGATATATCTTACCTGTATATTGAATTTACCATGTCATTCTCATCCTTTCCTGAAATTGTCTCTAGGGCAGTGAAGAAGGAGCTGCATGTAAATCTTCCACCTCCAAATTCATTGAAGTGAATTCAGATCTATCTAGTATTTAATCCACAGTGTTCCTTCCACTGATTTAGTAACAAAAATTTCACTTGCTTGATAAATTAGCCATATCAGTATGCAACCTGTTACACCAAAGCCTGAAACCACCAGTAGCTGTCGCAAAGGATATCTTGTAATTTAGCCCAAATGCACAATATGTTAGACTTGTATCCTATTCCATATTAAAAATTAATCCAGTTGAAATGTTAGTTATTGGTATTTTTCATGATGATAGGTTAGTTGGTTATCCCTTATATGTAACATGTAATTCCTTTCACATATTTTATACCTACACCAAACATGGACAATTTGAATAAAGTCATTTAGGATATCCTAAATAGTAAATAGGCTACCCTTTAATACTAAAAACATACTTAAGAGCCAAATGTACAACTATGTTGAAATAACTGAATTAAAAATTATGTAAAACACGCTGATATGACACATGCTACATTACACTATCATGTTTGCCTGTTGGGTCTGCCTGTTAACAATTCTTCAGATTCTCTTGTCAGCAGTCAGAGAAAGCTGGAAGGGATCGTGCAGGGAAGGAGGAGCCACCAACTCATCCATTACTTATCTTTAGTTACTTGTTTCCTTTCCCAGACTTCCCCCTTCCATCTCTGTTCACATGTTGCAATGGACACATATGCAACCTGCATGTGCATTAATAAACCTGTTGTAAGAAACAGCCAGTAGCTATTCACTTTATAAGTGAAACCAGGGACTACTTCCTGGATAAATGTGGTGTTTAAATCACCTAGTCAACCGCACATGTTAGGGTTGCCAGGTCCCCTCGCTGCTCTGAGGGGGAGGTTGGGGGTGCTCCGAGGGGTGGGCAGGGATGTCACATGATGTCCCCGATGTGATGACGTCACTTGGAAGTGACGTCATCATGTCAGGGATGCTCTGGTTTTTGGGCAAACTGTGGTAAAATTGGGCTTAAACCATAGAGTTTGCCCAAAAACCAGAGTGCCCCCCGCACTACATTCCAGGTGTCATCCTTGTGTCAGGGATGTTGTGTGGTGATGTCCCTGTTTAGGGGCAGGGTTTCCCCTGCTAGCTACCTGGTCCACAGCAGGGAGAAGCCCCCAAAACTGGGGAATCCCCCACTAGGACCTGGGGGTTGGCAACCCTAGCACATGTGTTAGGATTACCAGCTCCAGGTTGGGAAATTCCTGGAGATTTGGGAGTGGAGGCAAGGCAGGGTATGAGGAGAGAAGGTCCCTCAATGGAGTATAATGCCATACAGTCCATCCTCCAATGCAGCCACTGAACTGAGCTTTGTTGTCTGGAGGTTAGTTGTAATTCTGGGAGATATTTAGGCTCCACCTGGAACTTGGCAGCCCTAACATGCACTGAATTGTAAATGTGTTCACTTTAACTTGTGAACAGAACTGTGATGGGCAAATAGAGATAAATATAGATGGAGAATGAGTCACCTATCAACCTTATCCTTCACTGATTGTTCAACTACAATCCTTCATAGTTTTTCCCCCCCTCTCAGCATGAGTATCTGCAACATTCCTAACAGGCATATCTAGTTTGTTCTCATATGATAATATGTACCCTGGCTCTCAGCATGCATCAAAATTGGAACTTGCCACTGCCTAAAGCCAAATTCAGTGGGATAGAATTTATTTCACTGCAAGTCTGTGGCCTTAATTGGGGTTAGGGTTCTAAATTAATCTCTCTGTCTGTGAATTAGGGAAATTTGTTGTTGCTCTTTTTCTTACATGAAGAATTTTCTCTCATGCTTTCCCCAGCATGTAAACCTAACTGAATTACGTTGAAGATTGAAATTTTAATTTTAAATGCGTAGTATACTTCTAGGTGCTACATAAATAATGATTGGTAATCATTTTTATACATACATATTGATGACTCCATTATGTGGTATCCCTTTTGATACTCTCAAGCCTTGATAACATTTTTAGAAAGACCAGAAAGCCATTATTATGCATTGACACAGATTTCCAAATTTGATTTGGGGGTGGGAGGGATCAGAGTGGTAAGCAGCTTTGTATGATTTGCATGATAGGCACATACAAAAGTGGTATCCTATGCTTGGCCTGATCGTTTTGTACAAACTAGTTTGAAGCTGACGTGGATGAAACTCTATTAGCTGTTATAGAGTTTTGCAAAGTAATTGAACTAGATAAGAAAAGGGATACTGCATCTCTTGAATAGCAAATGCTGCTTTTATTTTTAACCATTATTGAAATATTTCCAAATGTACATCATTTCCTTCCATTTGTTTACTTTCCATATTTTTAATGATAAGCATGCATATATCAGCATTTCCAGTTCTAAGATTCAAAAACAAAAAAATTAGGTTTGGATTCAGCAGCTGTGTGTGTAAACATAGGTGCCGTATACACACACACCTGCTGTAGTGAGTACAAGATTTGATATGTATACAGGATGCTGCCAGTCATGCTTACACCTGTATACCAAAGTAGCCACCCTAGTTGCTGTTTACTAACTGAGCTCTTCCAAGACAAACTTTTGTGTTCGTAGCTCAAAGCTTTAAAAAAAAGATTGAGAGCACAAGACCTGTACACAGTTGTTCTTTATGTCATGACATTTAGGTCGTTCTCAGTCATTACATTTATGCTGAACTGCATGTTGAAAATACATAAGCCCATTTAATTTCCAGTTTTTTGCAACAAATGATGTGTCAGCATGTCATTTTTCTTGTGATCTCCTTCTAATACCGAAATCATTTTTCTATGCTAGTGTATTTTTTAATTGCATGGCGCTGTAAGGCTAATCAGTGCATGAGCAAGTTGTAATGCTAACCAAGAAAACATGAATTTTTAGTTTTTTTTTTAAACGCACATTTCTCTGCTTTACTGAATGTGACAGAGTCACGCTTTTCATTCACCATTGCTTCTCTTTTTCCACTGTCTGTGATTTGCTTGCCAGGAGGAGCTACTATTCTTACTCCTACTATCTGTAAGTAGAAACAGGTGACTTACTACTTTACATGTTTTGAAGATGCAGTATCCCTTTTCAAAAAAAAGAATGAAAAAAGTATTTTACTGAACATTTCCATATTTTTGATGGTTTTTAGGGAGCTTAACATTCTATTGTGGTTTTTGCTTTTATTTTTAAAGGGATATTGTATTCTAATTGGATTGATTTTTTTTATTTTTACATATATTTTTATATCACCCCGTTTTAATTTGTATTCTAAAATCAAGTCTGGCTTTCCTTCTAAAAAGGCACTGACTGTAGCATTTAATCCATGTTAATAAACAAGAAATGAGCAGGCTTAGTCCTACCATGTGACAGGGTGGAGCCCTGTCCTCTGTGGCAGTGGATTAGGTATAGGAGTTAAATTGAAAGGGAACCTACACCTCTTCCTAAGAATGAAGGTAGCAACTGGCTTAGTTTTGTGTTTTGTTTGTTTGTTTGGTGATAAGATCAGACTCCACCTTCTTCATGATGTGCCTGGGTTCCTATCTTAGATAAAATGGAAGCAGCACTGATCACTTACTTTTTGCAACAACAGAGGTGTGCCTGTTTACTCCTTTCTTGGGAGCCCTGTGTGCAGTGAGAGGATTGGTATCCTCCCTTGAATGTTTCAGAGGACAGGATGTTTTAATTCTACGTGCTCTGCTCCTGAGAAGGGAGGAAATGGCCTTTTCAACTTCCTGTTTCTGCAACACACTGTGTTTACTCTTCCATACCAAAAGAGAGAGAACATTGGCAGATGGCTTTCTTGCCCTACAGTAAAAAGGCATGAGCCCTGAAGAAAGCTATTATAAAAATGCTGAATTGTTTTTAGAATACATCCTACCTTACATAAAGATCCAGATAGTTATTTCTCTATCATATTAAATTCCCAGTCTCTGTACCACATTATGTGACCAAGAATGAATGTGCTCCTCCTAGAAATTCCTTGAGCCTCACCCTTGTGCAAGAAATTTATTGGCCTCATGTTTCTAACTCCTGCAGTAGAACTTGAGCCTTTCTGTGGAAATGAAGGTGTGATTGGATTTATTGACTAAGAGAAGCTGAGGCATGACTCCTTCACTGGGACATATCATTGCTACCAGCAGGGCAGGGGCAGTGGGAAGAAGACCCACGACCAGCCACGGCAGCACCCTTTGCCAGCCCAACACCATCATTTGGGCATTACCTGTTGGCTAGGAGCATGGCGCGAGGGGAGGATGTCATACACAGGGAAAATACGGTTCCATCTGCTCAACTGTGGCCAAATTAATGGGGGCTGACATCAGCCTCTTTCTTCAAATGCCTGGATATTAAACTTTCTTATCTCTTGTTGGGAAAAACATTGGTAGTGGTTGAGAGAACATCCAGACTGTAATTTTGTGTGTGTGTGTGCGCACGCGCGCTTGGAACATGAACAATTTGTATCAGCCATAATTACATGGGCAATGGTAAGCTACACGATCAAAACAAATTGTAACATAATACATGTATTGGCCTGGGTTAAGTAGAGTTTCACTTCAACAGAACTGAATCAGTAATGGTTGTTGGTAGGAAGGGCCATCAAGTCACAGCTGACTTATGGTGGGCCCACAGGGTTTTCAAGGCAAGAGACAAAAAGAGGAGGTTTTCCATTGCCTGCCTCTGCGTAGCAACCCTAGACTTTCTTGGTGGTCTCACATCCAAGTGCTAACCAGGGCTAACCCTGCTTAGCTTTTGAGATCTGAGCAAATCAGGCTAGCTTGGCCCATCCACGTCAGAGATTAGCAATGATTGTCTAAACAGCAATATTTTCTTCTTTTACCTTTTCATTTAGAACTACTAACAAAGCTGTTGTAAACTGTCTTGGCTTATGATGAATTGCAATTCCCTTGTTAAGCAACAATTAGTGCAGCCAGAAGTAATTAAAGCAAGCAAGCAGTTTCATAAATGTGTAGAACATCTCTCCCTCATTCCCCTTTCCACCTCACCCGAGCGCTTCCTTGAAGAGCCAGCTGCATAGGCTTATGCAGGTGAATCCTTTGATGGATAATGATGACCATCTATACCTGTCATCTTCTGATACAAATTGCGTACCTACCTAAAAAACAGATTGAATATGCTGTGTTGGAGTTTCAAAGCGGCAAGGAACTGATTGAAATGGGAGAGAGAGAGCGGTATTGTTACATTGAAAAACAGTCCTGATAAATTAAACTCCCACAAGGAAGTACCTATCAACACTGTATTTGCTGCTGTACTTTTAGTTTTCTAGCTATCTTTGCTAATTGAAGTAATGTGCAGGAGTGCTCCTTAAATCTGCTTTCTATAGATTATAACACCACAACAAGCCCTTTTCAAAGCAAGTAACCTTCACAGTTAAGTACCTACTGTGCAATTTTAATACAAGTGCTTTTGCCTTTTTTTAAACCTTGCCTTACCTAGAAACCTGGTTACAGTCTTTACTCTGTGTGAATACCAGAACACCACTTAAAATTCTGGATGATTTTTATGCAGTATTGTAAAAGTGGGTTTAGTGAAATAAAGAGACGGGACTAGTTAGTTTATTATCCCTTGGTTCTTTCCTTTCCTACCTTCCCTGAGGTGTCTTTAAGATTAGAAGCAATATAAATGAGAGATGAATTGTATAGAAAATAGGTAAAATGATCTAGTGGTAGGGAAAAAGAAGTCATCGGTACTATTAATGCCTTGTACACTGTGACAGGATTGAAGAGCAGTAATAAATTTGTATTTTAAGTTCGTGTCATTCCATTTTATTATACTCAAAAAGTTCTTGACAGCTAAAACTCTAAATAAAGTGACTTATAATTGTTAGGTAAAACATACACTAAGAAACAGGTAAACAGGTTCATTGAGGACAGGTGACCCCTGCATGGTGCCTGTGGATGCCATGGTCCCACCAACACCTTTACTGGTGCCAGATTTGCCAGCCCCAGTGCTTGCTCAGAGCAGCAGCAGAAGAAGAAAATGTTTAATGGCCTTTGGGCCAACTTCTGTACGAATTGCTGGAAACTCAGTGGCTTTACCATAGCGTGTCTGGCAATTCCTAAGGAGATATGGCATCACCTCTGGGTTTTCCCGGAAGTGACAACATGCTGGTGCCTATAACCATCCCCCACCCATGTCTTGGTTGCCAGGATCTACCTGGTGTCCACCAGATGTTTGTAGAAAGTGGCTATAGGGTTGCCTTCCCCAAGTTGGGGCAGGGCTTCTCCTGCTTTTGTGGCTCCTGCCCGCTGCCAGCCACCTGGCCGGCAGGGGAAGCCCCACCCCCAACAGTGTCAATGGTGGCTGCCCCTCTCCATCCCCTGCTGAGAGATTTAAAGGGACCTCCAGATGATCGTGGGATTGGGTGGGGTATAAATTAAATAGATTATGATGATTGGCAGGAGCCTGCTGATCAGCTGGAGGACCCTTTAAATCTCTCAGAAGGGGAGGGGGAGGGACGGCTGCCAGTCCCAGGAAGCAGCCACCACATGCCTGAGCTCCAAGCGGCAAATTCACTGCTTTAGAGTTCAGGCGCATGGCACTTTCTTACAAAAAACATTTAAAGGGAAGGTTCCCTTTAAATGTTTTTTTACAAGTGGGAGCTGCTGACACCTGAACTGCAAGTGATGAATTCACATCTCTGGAGTTGAGGCGCACAGCGCCCACTTGTAAAAAACCATTTAATGAGAAGGCTCCCTTTAAATTATTTTTGGCAAGCGGGCGCCATGTGCCTGAACTCCAGAGTTGCAGATTTGCTGCTTGGAGTTCATGTGTAGACAGCCCCCACTTGCAAAAAGCCATTTAAAGGGAAACTTCCCTTTAAATTGTTTTTTCAAGCTGGGGCCACCCACACCTAAACTCCCAAGTGGTAAATTCACCACTTGCAGTTCACACATGCACAGTCCCAGCTTCCCGGACACGATGATGTCTCTTCCATATGATGTCATCATGTCGGGAAGTCCCCTCCCCCTCCTGAAAGGCCCCCAAATCCCCCCACCATGAAGATTCAACCTGGCAACCCTAAGTGGATGGGACCACATGGGGCTGTTGCCCAGCTGGGCTGCTTCTTCCTGTGGCAGCCATTTTGTGGTTGCACCTACCATCCTGTGTCAGAATTTCAAAGATGCCCACAGGATTAGAAAAATTTGGGATCCCTAATTTGTGATCCACAAATCCTTGAATACTGACAGGTACCACCACAGAATTTATTTCATGCCATGTATTTAAACACATAGCAAGGGGGTGGGTATTGCTTGTAAGGTATCTGGAACAAGTTTTAACCCCCCCCCCTGCCCCCACACTTGGTCATTACCTTATTTACTCTATTCAGTCATCATAAATTCAGTGCAGGACAAAGTTTCATGTAAAATTGATTAAAAGTAAACAAATATTGTTTATATTTATATTCTCTGTCATCTATTTCTTTAGAAAGCTCAGAGTGGCTGACACCGGATTTTCAGTGATCTCTCGTGTCAGACCCAGATCTGGACCATATCTGTTTAGCTTCAACAGTGCCCGTAGTATTATTAGATTAATAAAGTTTTGCCAGCTTCCTCCTGGAAAAAGAAAGAAAAGATTTCTCAGAAAGAGTAAGAGTGTTTGAAAAGGGGATGTGATCAGACTGAAAAGAAATATTTTACATTTGGCCAGTATTTCCCACACTGTTTTCCCCCTTTTGTTTTTCGTGTTTACAAGCTAAGACATCATTGTCAAATTTGCAGTATCACTCTACAGACCAGGTGTGTCATTAGGGGGAATTGTTCTTGAGTGTACCTATTTTGGGGACACCTTAGTTCCTCAGGTGATGAAGTTCTTTCCCTGGGGGAGAAAAAACGCCTTTGCTCTCTTCCTTTTGTCAACCCTTCTGGCCTATGCTGCTGATTACAAACAATAATTGTGCAACCAGTACTAGTTGTCACTACAGCTAGTATATTTGTATCTTGCAAGAATAGGCAGCTGATGTACTTATCTTAAAGGCTGTTTGTAATCTAGTGCCTAGGTTTATGTATTTTACTATGCAATCCTATGCAATCCTAAACCTAAATATTCAGGAGTAAATCCCATTAAGTTTAGTAGGACGTTTTAATAAATGTGCTTTGAATTGCAGCCCAAATCACTTTGAACAAACACAAGGTTAATATAGTATCTATGTTGAGCAGTTCTCAGGTTTGGGACCAGAATGCTCCCATATCTTGGTAGCAGTGTCTAGGTTTTCATAAACAAACAGAAAATAGTAGAAGAAAAATTCTGAACAAGTGTGGGACAAACTTGCTTCCTAGCTAACTAACATGCATTTAAGGTTTTAGGGCACACCCATTTCTCTAAGAGAGCATGTCTTCTGGGCAACGTCAAGGAATAGTTCCTTTCCCACATGGTAGAAAACATGATAATGTAGATATCTTAGCACATTTACAAAGTAAACATGTATTCGGTTTTTTTAATTGCACAATATTGATTACATGTTCATTTTAAAATTGCAGTTTTCCTTTATGTTGTAGCTATATCTGTTGCTAGGAATATGTTTAATATTTAGCTCATGTGCGCTTTATTAATATATTAGTATACAAACCTGTTATTGTTACACACGACATTATTGTGTAGAAATATACATTTGGTCTAGAAGCAGAAATATCAAAAATATACTATTGTGTACTCTCTCACACGACAGTGTAATGCAGGTGGCATTCTCAATAGCTTTCTTATATAGGAAATACTACCAATGTGTTTTCCAAACATTTAGCTACACAAAGGACAACATAAAGAAATTATTTCCATTTCAGGATAGGGCATGTTCCAGCCTTCATTATGTGTGCCCATTTCCCACTAAATGCCAGCCATCGATTAATCACTTGTGATGTGTACAGTTTAGCATTTGCCATGGGATAAGTGCCATGAGAGACTGGCTCATGCCTTAAGTTACTTTACTTGAAAGGGTTTGGTAGAGTCATGAATTAGAATTGTTCAGATTTAATGTCAAGCCATGTTTTGGTGCTGCAAGAATTAGATCTTTGGTTCCTCCCTTCACATAATCATAGTCAGCTGTTTTACACTGGAACAGTCAGTTATTGAAAAGGCTACTTAGTTTGCTGAAATATTGTTTTCTGATTAAGCAGAAAAATAGACATGCTAAAATGACAGTTCTTAATTGACTGCAGCTTCAGAAAGATGAAGAAGGATTGTGTGAACCCAGGGCTTGTTCACATAGTGCTAAAGCACAGTTTTGCATTAAGTCTGCATTATGAAAACAGCACAGAATTTTTTGTATGTCAAAATCAGTGGTAGCACATGTGAGAATTCCATTCTCTTTACCATTTATCATATATGCTATAAAGAAATTGATGAATGATCAGTGAGTATGAAAAGTAACCTTAATAGACAGAGAACTATGTACCTTTTGTTGCTGCTGTTTGTATACTTTTGGCAGCCTAAGCAGTAAAAGTGATAAATTTCTTCTCCACCAAAAGGATTCAAGAAATGAATTATCTGATGCCAAATTAAAATATAGATGAAACCTGGTATGATGGATATGATTACATGTGCAGGTGCTTATTTGTTAAAATGCAGGTTCTCTCCACCACCACCTCCAATTTGTATATTTTGCTGCAATAGGATAGAAAAACAATATTGGAGAAAAGAGTAGAAATTTGTAAATGAAAATATTTCTGTAGAATATACATAACAGCAGATAAAAATAATGATACAAGTGTAAGCTTTGTTCAGTTATATGAATAAACCTGTGCTGGCCACCACTAAGAGCAGCTTTAGATATTACAGCAGAGGCAGCCACCCAGCGACAACCAGGTGCATAGTGCACTACCAAGTACTGCAATCCCAAGCTCACTTACTTCAAAGTGACTCTTCCTGAAATTATTGTGAATTTATTTCTGATTAAATGGAGTTAGACTCCAGGCCCTGCACTCCTCAAGCTATACATTAATCTGAAGCTTATAATTTTTACCTCTTCGAACATCACAGAGGCATCACATCACTCGATAGTGCAAGTCATTTGCATATCTGTGTGACTGGATGCTGTAACATCTCAAGTCACCTCTAAATGTGACAGATTCATTCAGTTACCGTTCTTCAGTTGCTGTTTGTTACTGCTCACAACATAGCTTCTGATTTCAGATGACTTCTGATATCTTTCTTTCTTTTTTGTGTGTTTTTGGCTGGGCAGCAAACTTGCTAAGAAACGTAAAGATGCCATGGGAAACACGAGGCAAGAAATGACCCACATGGTGAATGCAATGGATAGGAGTTACGCAGATCAGAGCACCCTTCATGCAGAGGATCCTCTCTCGGTTACCTTTATGGACTCTCATAACTTCAGCCCCAGGTGTAAGTGGCAGAGTTGTTTTGTTGTTGCTGTTGTTTTGTTGGACAGGAGCTGTTATTCTCTCTATAATTTCTGTTCACTAGTTTTGTAAAGAAAATATTACTTTGTGAAGAGTTTGTCCAATAGGATGCACCCTTGTTAGGAAAAGTTGGGGTATATGTTCATCAGAGCACATGAAAGGTACAAACATTCCTAGTTGGACTCTTGTTGCAAGAGCTTACTCCACCCACCCACCCCAAAAGATGCTTGTCTTTGTCTGATGTTTTTAAGAGACAAAAGACAAGAAACACAAGAATATTTTTAAATAAATAGTGTGTAAATAAGCTATTATAAACTTAAATAAGCCATTAAAAGATATTATAACCCTGTAGCACAGTTGCAGTTAAATTTTTAAAAGGTTTGCCATGAACAGCAGGAAACTGCCCTAGCAGCAATCTTTGTCATAGAAAAGGTAGAGTTAGGTTTGTCAGTATGTTATCTTTTCTTTGGTGTGTCTAGAGCAGAAAACACACATTAATTATTTCAACATTAAACGCTTTGCAGATGGATTGATATGATCATTCTACATGCATATAGGTTGCAAGAACCATCTATATTTACCAGGAACATGAGTTTCAAAACCTGCACATTTATCCATACAGAACTTAGATTGTTATAGAAATCCAGTACTTTTTGGAGAGTTCTCATAGTGGGTTAATTTCACCAATGATATAATGAAGGGATAATTTTAAAACAGCAGATTCTTCTGCTCAGGTTGGCATATTAGGTTAGTGTGAGATGCATTCTGTTGGTGCAAGGCTTATCCCACCAAAAGATACATTGTCCACTGATGGAATACACCACCATTAGCTGAACAGGCTGGATGGATGCAACCCAGTGCTTGGTCATAGTACCTGTGGAGCCCCACATGGGTATTGCACGGGTCTACTGTGGAGAGATTTTTGAAGCTCAAAAAATGCTCAAGGGTACTCCGTTGTCCCCCTCCCTGCTGGTTCTGGCCTTTTCCAGCATGAGAAGGGGACTGAACACCCTTCCATCAGTTCCTCTCTGCCACTGCTGGACTGAGGTATAGTTGTTGGATTTAGTTAAGAGGTCACAGCAGTGCAGGAAGGAGGGGTTTATTTATTTACTAAAACATATCTCGCCTTTCCTCTTGGCTCAGAGCTGCTCACAATAATAATTAAAACATCCCCAGCTAAAACAAAAGATAAAATAACAAGCCCTAAATCCCCCCCCCAAAAAAAAAGATGCCTGCTGTTCAAACCACCTCAGATGCCCTGCCAAAGAGGCAGGCCTTGCAGTACAAACACAAACATGCAGAGAAGCCTCCCAAGTCAAAGTCGTTGTTCACTCCTACCCATCCTCATCCTAAAGACCATCCTACCTGCGGGACCGCCTCTCCCCATATGAGCCCGGGGAGGTACCTGTGGAGCCCCACATGGGTATTGCACGGGTCTACTGTGGAGAGATTTTTGAAGCTCAAAAAATGCTCAAGGGTACTCCGTTGTCCCCCTCCGTGCTGGTTCTGGCCTTTTCCAGCATGAGAAGGGGATTGAACACCCTTCCATCAGTTCCTCTCTGCCACTGCTGGACTGAGGTATAGTTGTTGGATTTAGTTAAGAGGTCACAGCAGTGCAGGAAGGAGGGGTTTATTTATTTACTAAAACATATCCCGCCTTTCCTCTTGGCTCAGAGCTGCTCACAATAATAATTAAAACATCCCCAGCTAAAACAAAAGATAAAATAACAAGCCCTAAATCCCCCCCCCAAAAAAAGATGCCTGCTGTTCAAACCACCTCAGATGCCCTGCCAAAGAGGCAGGCCTTGCAGTACAAACACAAACATGCAGAGAAGCCTCCCAAGTCAAAGTCGTTGTTCACTCCTACCCATCCTCATCCTAAAGACCATCCTACCTGCGGGACCGCCTCTCCCCATATGAGCCCGGGGAGCTTTACGCTCTTTCAATCAACACCTCCTGGTGACCCCAACCTGAGAGACGTCTGCTTAACCTCAACCAGGGTAAGGGCTTTTTCAGCCCTTGCCCCAACATGGTGGAACATGCTCACACCCTGAGGGACCTATTACAGTTCCGCAGGGCCTGTAAAGCAGAGCTGTTCCACCAGGCTTTTGGTTTGAGGCAGCAGACATTCAACCACTCTGGCCTCACCTATTCATGGCCCCTTCCTAGTGCCCTGCTGCTTAAATAACATTACTTGGGCACTGGAGCTTTTATTCACCTGATATGAGGCAAGGGTCCTTTCTGCTATTGTTTATTGAGCCATCTGTTGTTTTATTGGTTTTATCGCTTTTATTGTTTTATGAATCTTGTGTTGTAAGCTGCCCTGAGCCCACTTGTGGGATAGGGCGGGGTATAAATTAAGTAAATAATAATAACTCCTCACAAACCATTTTTGCAACCACTCAAGGAGACAGTCTCTGTTCCAAGAACACCCTCTCCATCGGGGCACTCACCATAGTTGTCCCCTTCTACCTCAATGCTTCTTCTTCCATTGGTTTCAAAATTGCCACTTATCAATGCATCATGGCCTGCTATGAATACCTTCTATGGGGTGGGATGGGATTGTTCCTTACCTGTTGACAAGCACAAACTGGCAAAACTCCTGTCCTTAGAGGTGTCAAAGCTGTCCAAACATCAAATCTCTTCAACAAAGCACTCCACTCACTGTGCAGCCTACACTACACTAACACTCATGGCTGAGGTCTGCCATGCTGCCCTAAGAAACCCACACCAGAACTGAAGACCTACCCTTCAAAGGCATGGATCTCTTCAGTGTCAACAACAGTAAGGCAAGGAAGCACAAACTTACTACTAAATCCTTAGGGGTGATTCCCTCTACACCTTCTGCTACTAGACCTAGGCCATACTAGAGACCATACTACCCTATATTCAGGGGAAGAGGTCAGAGGAAGAGGATCACCTTCATACTCCAACAGGCCTCCCTATATGTCTGCCCGTCAACCCCCTGTCCCACAAAGGAAAAGGTTCCCTTCTCTGAGGGGCAAAGCTAGATTTCACTTGCCAAACCCCACCAAACTGTGAGGCAGGGCTTTAGACAACTACGGCCCATGCCCAGCACTTTAGTCAACAGAGGAACTGAGCCCTCAGCAACTCACTTGGCAGGACACTTCTCAAGACCAGTGAGTGCTCAGCATCATGACAAACCAATATGCCATAAAGTTTGCCTCTCTTCCAGCCTAGTTACCCCAGTCATCCAACCCTCTTGTCCCCTCTCCAGAAATTTCTGCAGAGGTCAACACCCTCCTCAGCAAGAAAGCAATCATGACAGTGCAAGTAAAAGATCAACACTCAGGGTCCTAATCCAGATACTTTCTGGTCAAAAAGAAAAGGAGAGGGGAGTGAGACTCATCCTAAACCTGAATAAGTTTATGTTAATAAAAGTACGGAATGTTATCCATTCCTGATTTCCTTCCTCTGTTATGGCCAACTGTATGGTTTGTAACGCTAGAGTTGCTTGATACATATTTCCATGTAAAGATAAGACCGGTGCATCAAAAATATCACCGCTTCCAAAATTGTAGCAATGGTAGTAGCCTGCCTATGAAGGCTAGGGTGTAAGATATACCTGTACCTTGACAAGTGGCTGATTGTATTCGATACCAAGCCAAAACTCCAAAGCATCTCCCTTTACCAGAAGCCACACTCACCATGGATGCCTTTTTGTCAGGTTGGGGCACCCACATCAGGCAAGTGTTGGTTAGCAAGACATGGTCTACCCAAGAAGCACTCCAATGCATCTACGTGCTTGAACTCCAGGTCCTATACAGCAGTCTGTTAGCCCTGCACATCTACATGGTGGGCGAAAAGATCCAAATAGCCACAGAGAATCTCATGGCCATAAACAAACAGGGTGGTACCTCTTCACTCATGCTCTGTCATCTTTCTACACTAATATGGGAATGGTCATTTGCAATAATGCCACTATCCCGGACATTCACATAGGACCAACAACTGGTTAGTGGACTTCCTCAGCTGCACCCCCTAGTACCTCGCACTTGGCAAATCAACTGGGTTTTTTCTTGCCCTGATATTCAATCATTGGAGAGTGCCAACAATAGACTGACTTACTACCAGATGGAATTTAAAAAACACACATTCTTTTGTTCCCAAGGCACATGGAACCTGAATGCTCCGGGAGATGCTTTCCACATCCTGCTATTCACATTTCCCCACCACCACTATCCCCCAGGGCCCTTTACAAAATGAGACAGAAACACTCATTGTCTGTCTTAATAGCCTCTTTTCGGCTGAGACAAACATGGTTCTCAACACTGCTAGCTATATCCCTTAAGCGGTACATGTCCCTTCCCCAGGAATGCAGCCTTCTTCTACAGGGCTCCTTCCTGCACCCAAACATTGGCATCTTACATTTAGCAGTGTGGCTTATTCAATGACAAACTGCCAGATTTCTGAACATGTAAAAGAAGTTCTGCTTAATACTAGAAAACTGGCCACCTGGCCCTCTTATTCTTTCAGATGAAAGTATTTCTGTACATGGGCTAAGGATCAAAACTCAGAACCTGTCACATGTCCCATAAAAAGAGTCTTCAGATCTATATATCTAATTCCCAACTGTGCCCCTGTGTGCGGATACTTATTTCCAGAGACACGGAACACATGGAGGGAAAAGAGATTATCCTGTACTCGTGGGCCACTTGCTAGGTGTACAGAAAAATCTAAAAACTTTAAAAAACATAAGGGGGAGGTTAAAAACAGCCAAAAAGTAGAACAGTGTTAACAGCACCTGCGCAGAAAACATATGTACTAAGGCGGGAGAACGTGCTGGAGAGCCCTAGAGAAGCTGCCGCCGCCGTTTTGAACACCAGGAGAAGTAGTTGCTGCCACGAGGACAACTGCCATGGCTATACCCCCCCCAGCCAATGCTCTACATGCAAGACACCCTGGGAGCGGCCACTCGCTTCACCCTCTCCGCCGACTGATGCCTGCCGGCCTTTGCCTCACCCGGCGAGGGAAGGAAGGGAAGGTGTCTCAGCCAAGCTGGGCCGTGCCCTGTCCCCTCAGCCAATGCCTGAAACAATGAAGTGGTGCTTCTCCAGCTCTCCCCGCTGCCGCCTCTTTCTTTGCTGCTGACCAAGATGTGGCCCTCACCACTGCTGCTCGGCCTGCTCCTCTGGGTGCTTGGTGGGGAGCAGCCACAGCACTACAGCAGCAACGGCAAGCATCGGCCTGGCCGGAGGGGGTGGGAGGGGAGAGAAATGGAAGGGCGCTTAGACTGCCGGGTGGGAGAGGGAAGCAAAGGTGGGGGAAAGTCCCCTCCCTGCAAGTTTCTCCCTTCCTGAACAGGCAACAGGGCAGCCCCCCCAACACCCCCCCACACTTCCCAACAGTTTCCAACACAGCGGCGTCCTCCTACCATGGCTCTTCCAAAAGTTGGCACTTCCTCCTTGGCCACTGAATCCTCTTCCAACCTTCCTCCTCCTTACAGAGAGAGTGCATCCCTTCCACCTCTTTGCTTCCTTCCCTTTTCCTCTTCTAACAGTCTTCCCCCCTCCCCTTCTCTGTCAACCTGCCCCCGTCTCTTCTTTGTCAATCTACCCCTCCTTCTCTGATAAAGGCAAACGTTCCCTTGCTCGAAAGCCAGTCAAATCCAACTCTAGGGTTGTGGTGATCATCTCCATTTCAAAGCTGAAGAGCCAGCGCTGTCCGAAGACATTTCTGTGGTCATGTGGCCGGCATGACTAAACACCAAGGCTCATGGAGCGCTGTTACCTTCCCACTGAAGTGGTACCTATTTATCTACTTGCAGTTTCTTGCTTTTGAACTGCTAGGTTGGCAGGAGCTGGAACTAGAGATGGGAGCTCACTCCATCATGCGGCAAACTCGGGTCTCGAACTGCTAAACTACCGACCTTCCACAGCCTGCAGTTCAGCATCTTAACCACTTGAGCCACCGCAGCTCCTCTTCTTTGATAACCTACCCCCATTTCCCCCTTCACTCACCCCCACCTTTGCAGCTCTCCCCAACTACCCCCCATTCTTCCCCACCTTTGCACCTCTCCCCAACTACCCCCCATCCTTGCTGCTGTCCCCACCTACCCCCCCCCCTCCGCCTTGGCACTCCAGTAATCCCACCTTTGCAGCTCTCCCTATCTACTCCCCACCCTTGGCACCACTACCCACCCATCCCTGGCATTCACTCACCCCTACCATTGCTCTCTTCCCACCTACCTCCCCACCTTTGGCACTCCCCTCCCCTCCAACCTTGCTGCTCTCCCCACCTCCCTACCGATTGAGAGAGCTCTGCCTTTAAACAGCTGTAAGTCTGCTGGATCACAGGAGCTAAATTAGTACTTTGTTAGTACTTGGATGGGAGACCACCATGGAAATCAAGGTTTGCTATGTGAAGGACAGTCATGGCAAACCAACTCTGTTAGTCTCTTGCCTAGGAAACCCACAGTGTTACCATAAGTTGCCTGTGACTTGACAGCACTTCCCACCACTAATGGTTGGAGAATAAAATTAGGATCTGGAAGACCCAGGTTAAAATCCCCACTCTGCCAAGAGAAGCCCCCTAGCATAACATACAGTGAACTTATGGAACTAACTGCAACAAGTTTGGCAATAGAGGCCAATTTCTTAGACGGCTTCAGAAGGAAGGACTTCTTCATGCTACCTTAAGAACTTACTTATACCCCGCCTTGGTCCCCACTCTGTCTCATGACCAGGAGTATATACATTTAGTCATTGTCACCAGACAGCAGTGTTGGGGGAGTAGTAGCAAGGCTCCTGGTTTTTCACTGCCCCTAACAGGAGTGATGCTCTGGTTGCCTCGCACCTTCCCTGGGCTGAGGGGACAGACAAACAGAGAGAAGGAATAACACTATGTAGGGGAGACTGACAGTACACAAAACCTACTTCTGCAGTTACAAGTTAAACCAAGCCACAACACATTGCGCAACATTTTGTTGCGGGTCCCGTCTTGTACCTCCTAAACCTGGCCAGGGAGCACTCTTGTTCACCTCCATAACAGTCCATCTAGCAGCCATAGCATGCTTCCACAGATATATCAAGCCGAAAGGGAATCCAAACTATTCCTTAAGGGGTTACTAAAACAATTTCACCCAGTCCAGCCTCCATTCCCACAGTGGAGCCTATCACTTGTGCTTTCAAGCTCACGGGCAGACCATTTGAACCCATGGCCACCTGCTCTCTACATCTCCTTACCGTGAAAACAGAGTTCCTGATTGCCATCATATCAGCCAGAAGGGTCAGCTAATTGCAAGCACTGCAACATGACCCCCTCCTTTCTGAAAGTCTTTGACACCAGAGTAGTCCTTCGCATTTCGCTGCAGTTTCTTCCTCTAACATCCAAATTCCATCTAAACCAGGATATCACCCTACCATTGTTAAATCCACAAGCACAGGGTGACAAGGAATGAGCCCTCCACTCCTTAGACATGCATAGAACACATCTTTTCTGCCTTGGCAGAATGAAACCCTTCGTAAAAGACAACCACCTTTTCACCTGCTTCCTAGGCCCCAATGTGGGCGACTAACTGTGGGTACAATTCATTTCCAGATATATAGTCATCTGCATTAAACTGTGTTATAAACTCGCATGAGTTCACAGCTTGGTACATACTCTCTCTACCCAAGCACAATCTGCCTCTGCTGCCTTTTGTTGTGGTCTCTCCATTGACTCTGTCTGCAAGGCTGCACCGTGGACTTTTTCATGCGCCCCCTTGCAAAGCATTTCTTGATGGACATAGATGCTACGAGAGACATGGCAGTGGGAAGAGCAGTCCTGTAGTCTATATTCAACTGAGGGCTTAAACCTGCCTTCTTAAGACTGGTAGATCAGCTTGCTACTCTCCTGTATGGGACTGCACAAGTACCACAACAATGAAAACAAGGTTGTACTTACCTGTAACTGTTGTTCATTGAGTGGTCACCTGTGCAGTCACACATTGCTCCCTCCTGTCCCTCTATGAGCTCTTAACTAAACCCAACAACTGTATGGCAGCAGCAGAGAGGAAGTGAGGGAAGGTTGCTCCTCTCTCTTTTATATACCACACTTGAAAAGGTGGGAAGCAGCAAGGAGGAGGTGGATAGAGCACCTTAGGCATTTCTTGAGCTTCAAGAACCTATCCTCAGTAGGTGTCTGCAGGCGCAATACCCATGTATGACTGCACAGGTGACTGATGAACAACAGTTACAGGTAAGCACAACCCTATTTTCTATGTTAGAAAATTTTCTTATTAAAACATCTTTTATTCCATCCACTTTGAGCGACAAATACAAAGTCAGTTACCACTCGGAAACTAAGAGAAGATGTGCTGATATGGTCAATACATTATAATGGTTATACTATTTCTTAGCATTTCATGCCCTGTTTATCTTGTAGTTTAATACCGGAAAGCAGCTGTTAATTTAAGACTATCGTAAAATATAATAGTTCTACCAGTATAGGAGTCCCAAAGCAACAACATCATTGCCCTCAATGACCCCCTGCTTTAGATGTTCCTGACTCTCCCCCCCCCCCCCCCGTGGGTTTTTTGTTCTGTGCCAGTTGCAGTTTGGTAGCCACTGTAGTGCATGCCGTGTATATAACAAGTACAGTGATTGCATTCAAGTTACAAGTATCAACGGCTACGAGTCATGATGGATATCTACCCCCCTCCAGTACCAGAAGCAGTATGCCTCTTTAGATCAGTTGGTGCGGAGCATGCTGTTTCTGACATTGTAGAGGTACCTGGTCAGCCACTATGTGAGCAGAATGCTGAATTAGATGGGCCTTCGGTCTGATCCAGCATGACTCTTCTTATATTCTCATGTATATGTGTTACATATTGCCAGTTTCTTATTGGACTGTGTATGCAATTTAATGGTTGTCATTTTCTCAGTGCTTTGGTGTCTCCAAGTAGTGGAGTGTTCTAGTGACAGATGTAGCCCAGTGCAGATACTCTTAATTCAGATACTGGTCCATGTGGAGCAGCCATATGGTAGCCATAATGTCTGTTTTGAGACAACTGCACTGATAGAAGTGATGCATAAAACTAGTCACTATGCAACACATAATTTACTCAGCAGCTGAAGCCGGAATGCTTAGCCATTAATTTAAATGCTTGTTGATGTTTCACTTCCATCAAGGAAACTTGCTGATGAGCACCTCAGTTAATGTAACTCCACTTTAACCTCTTTCTATACTTTCAAATGAATCTATTGAATCTATTTGCGCTGCGCCCTGTGAAAAATTCAGTGTGCGTTTGGCATAGTGCTAAGTTTCTGAAAGTAGCAGCAATTGCTTTCTAACTGTTCCAATTAGACTTTGGCAGCTGTGCTGGCAAATCTACCTGAGGTTTACTCTGTGGCTTTTAAACAGCAAATGCTATCAGATGTCCAGATTGACTAAATTAGGCCTTTTTATAAATTTGCATATGCCAATATTGTCTCCAGTAAAGTAGGTTGTTTGTGTTCTGTTTGTATTAACAAGATAAATAGACATTATGTGATTTTTGAAAACAAATCTCTGTGTTTTAAAAGATACATATATATTTATATACACACCAATTGAGGGTAATATATTTCTTCATGAGCTTTGTTTTCCTGCAGTGCCAAATGATCCACTTGTGCCGACCGCTGTGTTAGGTGAGGACCTAGTCCTTCTTCATCCATTCCTTCATGGGTTTCACTTCCTTGCATGATTCATAAGTCTTACCAACAAATATATTTTATTGCCTGCTGGAGGGGCCTGTTTCCAATTAAAAAGATAGACCGTCTGAATATTCAAGTATATGCAGCACTATCTTCCTAGGGCTGCACCAAATAATCAACGATTACAGCACTGCTTATGGAAGATGTTCCTTTCCAAAGCTTTTTCTTTGTTGTGTGTTCTTTTCAGCCTCAGTTGGCTGCTGGTTCAATGCCATTTTTTGTTTTCAGTTACATTGTGCTCTGCCTAAGGATAGTGGCACCTTGTAACTGATTTGACTGTGTGATGGCTGTCAAAGCAGTAGCTGATTGGGGCTCTGAAGAGTGTCAGTGCTGTCAGGTAAAAGAGAAGGAAATGTTCTTACTGGATATACAGATTTCAGAACAGATTTCACCCGGGTTTTTTTTACCTACCCTCTCAGAAGTCAACAGAACTGGAATGTGCTTTGCCCAAAGAGCAAAAGTGTTTTTGAAAACAGCTCCCATGTTTTGGCTCACTCCTGTAGTTTGCTATCTCATTTATACTGCAGAGCTGAAATAGTGCAAATATTGAATAATTGAAGTCCTTATCTATATACAGTTTAAGATGGGTAGCCATGTTAGTCTGTCTGTAGCAGTAGAAAAGAGTGTCCAGTAGCACCTTAAGACTAACAAAAATTTGTGGTAGGGTATGAACTTTGATGTGTCACTGCTCACTTCTTCAGATACAGCTAGAATGTGAGTCCATCTGTCCTGTATATTGGTAAATGGAGTGATTTCAGATGCCAAATGGCATTATCAGGCAAGTGACAACAGAAGGTGTGATATGCCAAATTAGTAGGCATGGAGAAATCAGCATTGGTAATGAGAAAGGAAACCAAGGTCTTGATTCAATCCAGGTGGATGCATTGTCTTGAATTTCGTTATCAGTTGCAATTCAGCAGTCTCTCTTTCTAATCTCCCTTTGAAATTCCTTTGTAAGATAACTGCTACTTTTACGTTAGTGACTGAATGTCCTGGAAGGTTAAAATGTTCCCCCACTGGTTTTTGAATGTTGTGGTTTCTGATGTCAGACTTATGTCTATTAATTCTTTGTCGAAGGGACTGTCCTGTTTGTCCAGTGTAGACAGTGGAAGAAGATCTACAATCTCTGCACATCACCCCTAATCCAATCACACCATCTATTTTCATTTGCCTGATAATGTCATTTGGCATCTGAAATAACTCTACTTTCCAATAGATAGGACAGATGGACTCACATTCTAGCTGTATCTGAAGAAGTGAGCAGTGACTCATGAGAGCTCATACCCTACCACAAATTTTGTTAGTCTTTAAGGTGCTACTGGACTCTTACTCTTTTCTATACAGATAATGATAGATTTTGAACCATAAGTCTGGTGGAAAGATTATATCCTGGAACTGAAGAGTTGGTTTACTTGTTTCTGAAGCTTGGAGCACATTCAGTGGGATGTATGAGGTTAGGTCCTGCTAATCTGTTCCACTAAATGTGGTGTTTTTCTCTCAGCAGTAAGTGCAGACTTGGATGCTGGAATTTCTTCCACCAGAGGGAAGTATCATGTACTAGGACACAGTGCTGCAATTACTGGAACAGTTTGACAAGATCCGACCCCCCCCCCCCAATTTGGACATGTCAGAAACTGGTTTTAAAAATCCCCTCAGTTTCCAGAACAACTTTCCATGTGGCATGGCTCTGTTTGAGAAATAGAATTCCAAAGCTCTGTACCCCTTTAGCTATGTGTTATTAATTGCACTGTTCCTTGGAGACCAACCAGTAACCTCCCAAAGGTCCCCCATGGGCTTCATGTATCTGGACATACGTCCTGTGTGTTCAGAATCAGTCCTCTATCAAAATGCCCACTCTGGCTCCCATCATTTAGTAAAAAAATAATATATAAAATCTTAAATTACAATACCCATCTTTACATAATTAATAAAACCAAGCTTGCTGATGGGGTGCTGTTTCCTAACATTTTTCATCAAGAGACCCTTACTGTCATATAGTCTCTAAACAAGCCTATTTGATGTGACATTAGAGCTATCAAAACCTCCAACTTGGTTAGGTGAAACAAATCTTTTGACATGCAAAGGTTAATCTGTTAGAACTTCAGTGAGACAGCAGCTGTGAAGAGCAGCCCCAGGGCAAAACTGAAAGGCAGCCTGACAGTTTCTGCATGCGTTCACATCACAGTATAGTTATCCGTTTTGTTGATCATTGACAAATATTATTTATGTGAGGCAAAAAGCAATATGGGTCCTAGCTGGAGTTCACTGTAGCTTATAGCTGTATCAAAGACTTGATACTGCTCATTTGTCATTTTGTTTTAATATATATATGGTGTTTCCTTCCATTGCAGTTTCTAATAACAGTTTTCATAAATTTGCATTCAAAAAGTACTTTGTCTATGTGTTACCTTTTGAAGTGTGTGCGCTTTTGTGTGGTGTTTAAAAATTACATGGTAATTTCTGTGTGACCCTAAAATTATAGAAGCTCTTCTAGTTACTACTGCTCTGAAGCTTCTGCAATTTTTAATTCCACCATTTTCTAATATAAGGCAGACTTCAAAAATGTTTGTTTTATTTTCTTTTTTACGCTTCAATGATTACAGTCCCTATAACTGGTAAGTATATGAGAAGAAACTGCCAAGCTGCCAATGAAATTATTTTTGTTGCAGTATACATGACTTAATGAGGAAAGCATGATATTTAAAGTGACTTTGACATGTTATTCATACTATTACTTGGTTTAATGAGGCACACGGACACTGAAATTAAAAACTCATGTGATGGTTTAAGGAGCTGGTTTATTTACTTTATTGTAAGAACATGATTGCCCTTCCAGCATATTAATTTGACTTTGATGTTAGTGTTCCATGTTGGAACCTGTTTTGTTATTAGATCCTTTCATTGGTTAGTGCAGTCAAGTACAAATCTATTTGGTTAATGGGGACAGATCAAATTGGAAGGAGTAAGTTCTTAAAACTGTAATTTAGAATGAAAATCTTCTAGTACAGATTATATCATTTCTACATCCTTTTCAGCATTTAGCACAATATTGGTGTTAAATAACTGAAGTTGTAGAACCTTAGTATATTAGGGTTGTCAAGTCTGACTCAGGAACTATCTGAGGACTTTGGGGGTGGAGACAGGAGACTTTGGGGGTAGAGACAGGAGAAAGGCTTTTGTGATGTCACTTCCCAAGCTCCATCCCTTCTGATGTCACTTCCAGTAGGGGGGCTGCCCTCTGGATGGCCATACAAGCCATTTATTCCGACCCCTTGCTCAATGCAGGATCAGCCTAGAGCATCCCTGACAAGTGTTTGTTCAGCCTGTGTTTAAAGACTGTCAGTGAGAGGGAGCTCACTACCTCCCTAGGCAAATGATTCCACTGTTGAACAACTCATTCAGTAGGTGATGTGAAAAGACCTCTGTCTGAGACCCTGGAGAGCCACTGCCAGTCTGTGTAGGCAATACTGACCTCAATGGACTGATTCGGTATAAGGCAGCTGTATGTGTTAGCACAGGGTGCAGTAGTCAGCAGCTCCCTTTTGCTTGTAGAAAACAGGGCACTGATGCTTTTGTATTCAAGAAATATGCTAAAGGAGTACAATTTAATATGCTATCTATGTGATAAACGATACTTTATGGTGTTACAGCAACAAAAAATATACTATCTAGGAAAAATAATTTTTTCCATGGCTTCAAGATTTCCAAAACTGTTACATCTCTAACAAGATGCCAACTATTTCCCCATATACACTCAGGCAACATGCTCACAGGATCTAATAACTTCAGCACTATTGGCTCCGACTCATTCATTCATTTTCCAAAGTAAAATATCCCATAAAGGATCAACACAATGCCTTTCTGCTACCTACCTTGGACAAATAGGTTCCTGCCTCCAGAAAAGATAAATAGATGTAAATCTGACATTAGAAATCACGATACTCAGAAACCAGTGGGGGAACATTTTATTCTTCCTTGACAAAGCACTACTACTATGAAAGCTGCCATCCTTCAATAAAATAACTTCGAAGGGAGACTCCAGTGTGAAACTTCTGAAGCAGAATGTATTAAGAAGTTTCATATTATTTGGCCAGGGTCAGTCATCAAATTAGAGTGGAACAGGGAGGAGGGAAGGAAAAGACTCCAGGAATATGATAAGAGAGTACGATTTAACAAGGTGGATAATCCTGACCATAACAGGAGATCAGAGGTATGGTGCTCAGGACTCTTTGAATAATGAGATGTAGCAGCATAGATGGAAAATGCAGGGCATTATTTTAGAAAGAACCCAATCTGTGTA
>NW_015169780.1:182738-247550 GCF_001447785.1 Gekko japonicus | reverse complement strand
GAAGTAGAAATGACCCAAGGCATGGCTGACAGTGACCCCTTAAAATGAATAATTAAAGTTGGGGGGGGGAAGAAAAGTCACTATGGGACTGTAACCTGGGGGGCATGAACATTGAAGGTCCAGAAGTTGGAGGAGTAAACGGGACTGCCAACCTCCAGGTGGGGCCAGGAGATCTCCCAAAATTAGAACTGATCTCCAAATGACAGAGATCAGTTCCCCTGGAGAAAATGGATGCTTTGAAGGATGGACTGTTTGGTATCTCTTTGAAATCTCACCCCCTCCCCAAACCCCTCCCTCCCGAGGCTCTACCCCCAAAATCTCCAAGTACCTCCAACCCAGACCTGGCAGCCCTGTCCCCACTCCATGGCGTGCTTTGGATGGAAGATTAAAATTCACCAGCCAACTTGCCTCCAGTGCTCTCCTTACCTGCACAGAAAATAACCCTAGACACCCGACCCTTCTGTTTTTTGTTAATGACAATTTGAGGGCAAGGGCTGGGGGGGGGGGAGGCAGGTTGCAGCCTGAGACTGGAGCGAGAAAGTTCTCAGAAGGTCCCAAGAGCAGCCACCCCTTCCTAAAACGGAGGAGTGGAAGAGATCCAGAAAAAGCTTACAGGGGAAGGGGGCGCCCAGCGGAGAAAGACAGGATTCGCTGCAACAAGGCTTGAGAAGGGAGACTGGACAAAGGGCGTACATCCCAGTCACCAGACAGTTAAAGGTGTGCCTTCGTCTGCTAGGTGGAGTGCTGAAGTGGGCAGGGGAAGCTCTGGCTGGCCCCTCCCTCCCTCCTGGGTGCATTTGCAGAGCAGCTGTTGGGTGGGGGCCCAGGGCTTGTGGGCTGGCCTAGCAGTTCCCTTCCTTTCAGCGGGCGCTCTTTCTCCCTTCCCTTGCTGCTCTCGGGAGGCTGGGCTGGCGGGCCCAGTGACATAGCCGAAGCTGCCTTGGAGCGCTCCAGCACTGCATCCACGTCTTTCTTCTGGCACGCCAGCACGGGGGGTGGGAGTGGCGCTCAGTGAGGAGGAGCCACCCCACCACCTTGCTAGCTGACCTTGGCTGCAGAGAGGGAAGCCCGCCACTGCCCAGAGCCATGCAAGGCAGTGGCCAGCCAAACACACAGCGCACTGAACTCATTTACCTTAGAGGGAACACTTGTCTGGTAATCCCCACCACCACCACCCGCCCACCCGGAGAGCATGCTGCATGGCCAGGATGGGCACGTTGGACGACCTCCAGTCCCAGCTCTTCCTGGCGGTGCCAGTGAGGGTGCACCCAGACTATGACGGCTCCAAAAACCACAGCATGTGTCGTTGCCACATGAGCCCGGGACGAGGGGATGTCGCCTGCTGCTTGGCCTCGGTCTGCGAGCGTTGGCTTGGGAGGAATGCAGGCGGCCAACAAGCAGATCGCCTGCCAAATGAGGGATTCCGGGAGCGGGCGGAGCTAAGGAGGCAAGGCGAGTAGTGGACTACACTCTTTGAAGCCAGACGTGCCCGCCAACGGTCAGAGATCTGGGGCGCTCTAGCTTTCGTCTCTATGGCTAATGCTAGAGCGTCCCCCGCTGGCCAATTCTTAAAAAGTGGGGGTGGGGGATCTCCAATCTGGGGACCCCCGCCCTAGCGGAGGAGTTGGCAAGCTTATAGTATATAGACCTTTTGACTTCAAATGTCTGTCATGTGCAATAGGACTATCTGTATTTCTCTTCTTTTCTGCTCTCCTGAAATGATGTTGATCAGAGTATCTCTGGTCAGAAAGCAACTAGGTTTTACCTCAATCATGCTGGTAAGGTCTGTTCTAGTATTCACCCTGACAACATCAATCTGGCTAGTAATTATTTTGGAACATGTGCTTATTTAAATAAAGCAGGACTTCCCTTGATATAAAATCAGTAGTTGTGCTTGATGGCCCAGGCTAGCCTGATCTTGTCAGATCTCGAAAGCTAAGAAGGGTCAGACATGGTTAGTAACTGGATGGGAGACTGCTAAGGAAGTCCAGAACTGCTACAGAGACAGGCAATGGCAAACCACCTCTGTTCATCTCTTGCCTTGAAAACCCTATGAGTTTACCAAAAGTAATCTGCAGCTTGATGACACTTTCCACTGCCAGTGGTGCTTGAATGGT
The DNA here is from genome assembly GCF_001447785.1 of Gekko japonicus. Classification (NCBI taxonomy): domain Eukaryota; kingdom Metazoa; phylum Chordata; class Lepidosauria; order Squamata; family Gekkonidae; genus Gekko; species Gekko japonicus. Next base: position 245,433 of record NW_015169780.1, on the reverse strand, counting down.
GAAACAAAGGTACTTCAGTGGAATCTGTGATGCCATTACAGAGTAGCTGTGCTCATACTGTATTGTATACAACTGTCGTATTAGAGTTACATTAATTTGTTGGTTAACATTTTACTTTTTCATGTTAATAAATTTTACACAACTTATATTTCACACACACACAATAGTGGACACTGAGATGCCTTTAGAAGTGCACAATCAGGGCATGACAGTTACAACCAATGTGCCCTCTAAGCTGTGGAGTCTTGTGAGCAAACATTCTACTTTGCGAGCTTCTGGCATTAAAGTTGTGAGCGAGTGATTTGGCTGCTGCATGAATTAGTTTGCTCTGGAGCCATCCTTCCTGAGCTGGGACAAAAATGTGTGAGCTGGAGGCTAAAAAACTGTGAGCTGGCTCACACAAACTCAGCTTAGAGGGAACACTGGTTACACCCGTCGTCTACTATCTTTAAAATCCTTCATTCTTAATTATGGAGCATGTCCCTAAGAACAGAATGTGTACTTCTAGTGTTTGCATACTATCAACTTGTGGTCATCCCACATGGAGGCCAGTTTAAATTGTTCCATGTGGCCACTAAGGGTGAGCTGTTTGTATCCAATGGTTCACCAGATGATCAAGGAATGTCCTCCACATATCTCCAAAGGTACATCAGTTGTTTTGACAGTCGTAATGTATAAGGTGGTCCTAGGTCCAAACAAAGGTTGTCAGCTTTGCTGGAAGCATTTCATGGTCATGTGTACGTAGATAAGTGAACCTGTACAATGCTTCAAAGACCCTGAAGCAGCCAGTTGGTTCCAAAGTCCATGATTAATGGAAAGCTATTACATAATCGTAAAAAATAGTGGATTCTGTGGAGATTGTAATAATACAATACATCCTGCAGATCCAGTCAAGCTATGTTCGAAATGGGTTGGACAATGAACTTTTTCAGGTTACTCGTGTTGACTAAGAAAGCCAGTTCAAACTGAGAAGAATTAGGAGTTTTCAACTGTGTGCTGTAGCTGAATAAACTTGAATCTTCTTACAAAGTGTTTGTAAGGAGCAGTGTTTTTAAAAACATATATGCAGTTAAAATACAATTGTTGCCTACATGCTTCTTGTTATATGGGAAATGATAGCACCCAAACCTTTGCAAAGTTCTGCAGTGAGCTAATTTAAAACCAGATTGTAGCTCATATATTTTTAAGTTTCGCTATTATTGAACTTTACTGTATTCTCTGGGATCTTATAACCGCAGATGAAAACCACAGTGCGACAGCAGAGTCAAGTCGCCTGTTAGATGTGCCTCGGTACCTCTGTGAAGGAACGGAGTCCCCTTACCAGACAGGCCAACTGCATCCTGCTATCAGAGTGGCTGATTTGCTGCAGCATATTAACCTCATGAAAACATCTGACAGCTATGGTTTTAAAGAAGAATATGAGGTAAAAATGTCAGCAGTTCCCTTTTTAAAGTGACTTACGACAGAGAGGCCCTTTGAGAGTAGAGATTCTTGTTTGCGTTGAGGGTTCTTAATTACAAGAAGATTAAAATGAATGTTTAATGGGATTAATATTTTAAAAGGATAGCTTCTCAATAAGACATTAGTTAATGAAATAATCTCAAAGTGAACCAATGAGTCCCATTGCTTCAGGCTCCATTACAAAGGACAAAAAAGTCAGAGGAGGCCAGTGCAGACTGTAGCAGGACCTGCCTGCAAACTGCAATTAGCATACAGGGAGACATTCTCAGGAGCCTGAATTACCCTTTTCTCCCATCCCTGGAACAAACTGCACACTTAGCCCTATGAAGCAGTCAGTTGGCACAAGTATTAACTATGACTATGGATAACAAGGGGGCTGTGGTGGCTCAAGTGGTTAAGACGCTGAACTGCAGGCCGGAAGGTCAGTAGTTCAGCAGTTTGAGCCCCGAGTGCCACATGACGGAGTGAGCTCCCATCTCTGGTCCCAGCTCCTGCCAACCTAGCCGTTCGAAAGCAAGAACTTGCAAGTAGATAAATAGGTACTGCTTTGGTGGGAAGGTAACAGCGTTCCGTGTACCTTGGCGTCTAGTCATGCTGGCTACATGACCACGGAAATGTCTTTGGACAGCACTGGCTCTTCGGCTTGGAAATGGAGATGAGCACTGCATCCCTAGAGTCGGATTCGATTGGCTTTAGAGCAAGGGAAACCTTTACCTTTACTATGGATAACAAGAGCTTTCTTTAACCAAGGATTTGAAATTGTGGTGAAACCCATCCAATTTTCTTACACTTCATCTAATTTTGTGGCTCTTGCCATATAGGGAAAATGTGCAAAGTCCTTTGCTAAACCCTTATTTCAAATTCAGATACATGGCCAGTGATTCCTTCTCATTTGTACACAACTGATATCTTTGACAGAGGCAGCTCACAGGAATAATTATTGTTATTATTTATATTTTCTGTTAGCATTCATTAATGATTAGTGAGGCAAAAACAAGAAAAAACTTTCTTGCCAATAAATACAAACAACTGTTTTCACTCTCTCAAGTCATGCGATGCCCCACCTGTATTCTGTGGAACATTCTGTGATAGCTCACTCAGAAAACACTGTTTTGGCAACAAGTCACTTTTGCCCATTAGTGGGAACCTATCTTGTATCATTTTTTAAAAGTCTCCCGAGGAGTATGTTATTCATACTTTTACTGGTTGGTTGGTTTGTTTTTAATTTTACAATCTTTATATGTACTTTTCTAGAAAAAGATGAGTTAAAAAAGGAATATTAATTAAATGATGTCTTTTTTTCCTTTAAAAAGAGCTTCTTTGAAGGGCAGTCTGCTTCTTGGGATGTGGCAAAAAAGGACCAAAACAGAACAAAGAATAGATATGGAAACATAATAGCATGTAAGTTTATAATAGTGGATATTTAATCATTCTCACAAATATTGTATTGTAGGTGAACACATATAATGAAGGTGAACACATATAATGTGTATGTATAATGTGTGTCTATATATTTATCTATAATATGTTAGCCGAATTGCTTTATTTACACCAATTGGCAATTTATAAACTGGTTCTTGCCAACTATACCAAGGTCCTGTTCCCACCAAGGGTTACCAGAGAAGGAGTCGATGCTGGTGTTGTTAAAATAAATGTCTTTTACTTAAAGAATATAAGTCTCATACAAACAATACTGATGCACTCACACATTCAATCAAGTTCCTTAGAAATATAGTATTAAAGTAAGCACGGTTGCATTAGCAGGTGGGGGTGATGATGGGCAATAGTTATCTGTCTTTGCAGCTTGGTTGTTCCAATGAAGAATAGATGGGAAGAAATAGAAATCTAGGGAGAATTCACACACGACTAGAACCAGCCAGAACGCGTGGGTCTCCTGACTGCAGATCAAGAGATCAAAGTAGAGGCAAGGGTTTGGGGATAGCAAGTGGGACTCAAGGGGGGTATAAAGCAGACAGGGGTTGTTGTGGGGGTTGCTAGCTAGGAAGGGCCAGGTGAATGGTCCTTACCTTTTATAGGGGGTCCCTTAGGTGAGAGGTAACTGTTCCAACCTGTGGACCTACCTACCTGTTAGTCCGTCCGAAAACTAATCCTATTGGTTGCCTATAGGAGTGGGAGGTTACCTATCAGGAGTGGCCAATATTGAAATCCAATACCTTACTCAAAGAAGGGCATCTGGGCAGGTGTGAAAACCTTGGTGTCAGGATGCTCCATTGTAGTGTAGATGAAGCTGGCCATTCCATTGTAAACCAAATGTCCATTTGGCAGGAAATACCAATGCAGGAACAAAGCAGTGATGGGTAGTACGTGACTACAACTATTTCTGCAATGGGGGCTGTCTCTTCTCCAAGCTGTTGTTTCTTACTGCTCACAATAATGGAGGTGTGTGCTTCTTCACCAGGCTGGTAACTGTGTAACTGAAACCTTATTCACACGTGTAAGGCTTGTGCAGGCACCTTCTATGTGTTGCATCACAACAGGTGACTTGGAATGTACAGTTCTCTGAGCCTATGTGTGTGTGTACACAGTCCATTGTGTGTAGCAATAAATATAAGTCCATAAAGCAAATATCAAGTTCATTCTCTAACACATATATGTAAATAATATTGTGTATGTTTTTTACTTAATTTCACCAGTACAAAGTTTCTAGATTTTGTTATTTTTGTTGTGCTAATTTTGCTCAATGTAGCATCTTATGTCACACAATCATCCAAGGAATACCCACTGAAAGTTGTTCATAATTTTGATGCTGTATGTTAGGTAAAGTGTGATGCAGTGAATGGTGACTAGTACATATTTCAAAGAACAAATCTCTCTCCCTTCCCCCTACAACTCCCTGAAGCCTCCCAAAAACTATGTAGCCAAGTGGGACATGGTTCAAGAGGCTGCAGCAAAAAAGGGGGGAAACTAATAGAAAATCAGTTGTGCAAGCATTACTGTATTTGTACTAGGGGTTTGGTTTATCCAAGCCAGAAAAATACCTTACCAGTATTTTTCAGGTATTTCTAAGCCAAATCAGATCAGAGATCTGTATTCGGCTACTGGTATAGCTGACTCCAAAAAAAGCTTTTGGTACCCATAGGATATAATGGAGCCGAGAAATTTCAGGTTTTCCTAAAAATTCCTGAATCCCAAAGCCATAGCAATATTGGGATTCAGGAATATCAGAAAATACCTATATTTTTCAGGATCAGTATTCCCGAACCTGAAAAATACAATTTTCTTTGTATACCCCTAATTTGTACAAGACGTCAGTCAAGGGGGAAGATGAGGATTTCTGTTTATTTCTTCTCAATCTGCATTCCCCCATCTCTTGGCTGCATCACAAATGTTCAGGAGGGTCAGTGATGCTCACAAGCAGCTTTTTGGCTAGTACAGAGAAAAAGGAGAGTAGGAAAAGATCTGCTTTGTGAATTTGACCCATTCACAAGTCCATTAGATCTTATCCTATGTTCTTTGATTTTTTTTCTTTTAAATTTTAAATTAACTTTTTTAAATGCCATATCCCTACCCCATGCCTGACTCTGGCTAGCAGTAATGCAGTGCAATGATTAGAATCTGAGAATCCTGCTATTCTCATGAGTAAAGATTTTATTAGTTAAGACCGGAGCACAAACAAAATTTGATTACAATTTTTCAACAATAATAGAACCAGCAATCATGGCGCCACTGGGAAATAGGGATGTGCAAAAAAAAAATGCCGGTATTTTTCGGCTACTAGTAAATCAGACCTGAAAAATATCGGTAAATGCGGAATTTCCCCAGTCCAATACTGTTAAAGTATTTGGACTGGGAAAAATATTCAGTATTCCTGAATATTTTAGGGTCTGATATACACCACCAGAGGGAAAGGAGGCATGTTAAAATGCCTTCTTGCCCAGGCATGTTTAAAATGCCTTTTTTCCCTCCCTTGGGAAAGCCAGTTTGGTGTAGTGACTCTAATCTGGGAGAATCGGGTTTGATTCCCCACTCCTCCACTTGCACCTGGCTGGGTGACCTTGGGTAAGCCGTAGTTCTGATAAGAGCTGTTCTTTAAAAGAGAGGAGTTTCAGTCAGAATTCTCTCAGCCCCATCTACCTCACAGGGTGTCTGTGGTGGGGAGGGGAAGGGAAAGGAGTTTGTAAGCTGTTAGCTGTTTTTCCTGTCAGCTTATCGCTACTTGGCTAGCTAGCGGGATCTTTGTGTTTATGCTCAGTAATTATAAATGGACTTGTCGATGGCAAGGGAAAGACTTGGATACATTTATAGATTTATGAATTTTATTTAAACATAGCTTCAAATAGCAGTTTTGCTAAGAGGTTACATTTTGTGCAGTTCCTTCAATTGCTTGTTTCAATCATGGCCAAAAGGGCCATAAACATGATTATCGGATAACGCATCTCACCACTCTTGAGCACTTGTGACGAACGAAGATGACAGCCCTTCTGGGTTCCTATAGAGACGAAAAAACCGGAGCAAGAAGACAGGAGCACCCTCCTCTCTTCTTTGACCCGACGCCCATGACGCTCAGGTCTCTCCTTTTAAGTTCTTTTTTCCTTGCCTATCCCATTTCTCTGTTAAGCAATCAGAAGCTCTGACCTTTCAAATTGTTTTCCCAACAGTTAGAAGTGTTGGTTTTTTCTCATCTGATCATCGGGGTTTTTCCATTTTAGGAAATCCCCTCCTTCTTTCACTAGGGTCACTTTGACCCAGTGTTCTGTCCTTGTGTAAGATGCTGAACTTCCTTTTTTGGATTTTATATTATCCCAGTGTCTGCCCATGTCTGGAAAGCCCCGTGCTTTCCGTAGCATAGTTAAAATCCCCATAAGCTCTGTTTCTGTGATTAACTATATATGTTTAATGTATAATGCACATAGGTTATGAATATGTGTAAGCTGTTATGACTGTGTATGAACTCTAGGTAGAAAGAAAGAGTAGAGTATTGTTTCATATAGGATTTGTCTGCAGCAAGTGTCCTGCTTCTCATTTCCTTTTAGGGCTAATGTTGTATATATTAAGTTCAGCCATTATTTAACTAAGCTTTCCAGGCGCATTGATTCTCCTGCCAGCAAGTCAGCGTGAGTCGCTCTGAGACACCTTTGGGTAGTGAAGGGCGGGGTATAAATCCAATCTCTTCTTCTCCCTGATCTGGGGAAGGGAAAGAAAGGCATTTAAACATGCCCCTCTTCCCTGAGTTTCTCCACAAAGCGGAGAGGCTCAGGGAAGGAAGGGGGCATGCCTACATGCCTGCACTTCGCTTCCCCAACCAACCCACTGCAGCAGGCTGGCTGGGGAAGCCAAGGGCAGGCATGCAAACATGTCTGGGTTCCCTGCCTGGTCTTCTCCAGCTGCCCTGCAGCCATGGGGCACCTAGAGAAGATCAGGCAGGGAACCCAGGCACGTTTAAAATGCCTTTCCCTCCCTTCCCCAAGTTTCTCCGCAAAAGCGGAGAGGCTCAGGAAAGGAGGAGGGCATGTTTGCATGCGTGCCCTTCCCTTCCCCAGCCTACCCGCCGTGGCAGGCTGGCTGCGGAAGCAAAGGGCAGGTATGCAAACATGCCTTTCTTTCGCTTCCTCAGATTAGGAAGGGAAAGAAAGGCATTTTAACATGCCCCCCCCCCTGCCCTGAGTTTGTCCGCAAAGTGGAGAGGCTCAGGGAAGGAAGGGAGCATGTCAGCATGCGTGTGGGTTGGCTGGGGAAGCAAAAGTCAGGCATGTTTAAAATGCCAATCTCAGGAAAGGAAAGAAAGGCATTTAAACCTAACAGCTGACTGGCAGCTCCGGTTGTTAAGTTTAAAGACCTTGTTTTCAGTATAGCAAAATGAACCCGGAAAAAAGCCAGATAATATCTCTGATCTGAATTCGGCTTATGTGGTACCTGAAAAATACCTACAAGGTATTTTTTTTGGGTTTTTTGGTTTGTCTATTGCTGAATGCACACCCCTACTGGGAAAACAGCTGACAGCTTTGAAGTTAGCTGCCCATCTTATGAAAATGCATGGAATAATAGGTTTTCAAATGTTCTTATTGTAGGGTTTTTCATGAGCTAAGCGTGTTTGTGAGCCAGATTCTTAACTCTTCAAAGTCCAATGCTGATCTTCACTTTGAAAGTGATGGAGGCTCCAAAAGATAACTTGTGCTTTCAAAGTTAAGTGGTAAAGCAGTCATTTGAGTGAAAAGGGGAAGTGGATTGGAGTGACCTGTTGCTTATAGAAGTGTACCATTGCCTGACTGCTGCCAGTTAACCTAATTGTAGCAATTAGAGATGGGCACAAACTGCATTTTTGCATTTAGGTATGGTTCATGGCTGAACTATGAACCCATATGAACCAGGAGGCTGGTTCATGAACCAACTTGGTTCATATTGGTTTGTGAGCCATTTAAACTTTAAACACCTGTTCTCTGCTCCCCGCAGCTTTTCACAGGGAGCAGAAAGCAGAGGTTTCCAAACAGATGAGTAATGGGACCACCACTCAGCTGCTTGGTTTAAATGGCTCAGAGCTGGTTTTTGTGAAGAGCAGAAACTGCACCAAAATTCATGGACAAATATCACCAAAATTCATGGACGTTCGTGGCGATCTTCAGTTTGCAAACATTGCTTTGTGAACCACGAACCAACCAAAATTTGTGACTAGCCGGTTCATGCCCATCTCTAGTTGTAATTAAATAAAAGTTTACATATGGTGGATTATTTTAGACAAACAGCTCACCATGACAAGACAGTACCTTTGTTGTTCTGTTTGAAGTTACTATTATGCAGCACTGGTTGATGTAAACCCTTCCAAAGGACTGAACCATGGTGTGCTGGTTTGATGGAAAGTACTTCTTATTATTTTTTACTAAGAGATTCACAGTCCATTATCTGTGGAATGTTTACTCCTAATCTAGTACTAAAATATGTTGAGCTTTAGTTAATGTAGAATTGCTCTCTTAGTAGATTAAAGAAGTTTGTTCCATTGCTTAATCTTTTGATCTTGAGGAGACCTGTAAGAAATCACAGGTGAAAGGGGTAGAAGTTGAAAAGCTTTAAAGCTGTACATGTGTACATTTCGACAGTGGGCTTTTTAACATCCTGCCCTCTGCAACTGGTAAAGTAGGCCTTCTGGTATATTAAAAGTTGTTGTAAAATTGTATTTTTATTTTTGAAAAAAGAAAAGGAGAAGGATTTTTGGAAGAGAAAAAATAGAGAAGTGGATTTGGGGGAAGGGTTGGAAAGAGATTTGAAAGTCTCTGAAGAAAAAATGCTGTAACTCCCTCTCACCATTGTTTATTTAATATGGTTCAGTCATCATGCCTGCTATCCACAGCTTCTCCTCCCTCCTGGGCCTGTGGTAGGTAGAAGGGAAGGAAAAGCAGCTGCATCAGTGTTTCTAAAGCCCAACATGATGTCCCTCTAGGTCTGGGATGGCAGCAGGTCCAGTATTTCTCCAAACACCTTGCCAGCAGGGACAACATTTCAGAGTCTTTTGATCTTTCCCCATGTAAGATCCAGATAGTGCAGTACTACACAGTTGAAGCCTTCACAGAAAACTGATATCTTTATTTTCCCCTCAAGCTGTGTACGCATTAAGTTCTTTTATGGCCCCCCTTGGTATTTTCCATCTATATAAGGCTCAGGGAAGTTAATATTTTGCTGTAAAGTTGGGACTTTCCAGGCTTCCAACAGGTATGAATTAACCTTCCCCATCTTTGTGACTGACCCCATTGCTTTCATGATCAGAATGGTGACAGCGACTGTACTGTTAAAATCTGGACGGAATATGAGGAATTTGGGGAGGGGGGGGGCAGTTTGGAAATCCTGTCCCATACATCAAATCTCTGAGCTCCCTGGGACTGGCTGATTTCACCACACACACACACACACACACACACACACACACACACCTTTCCCTTGCAGCACTGATACTTGGTGCTGTCAATATTCTAGTCTTTCTAAAGTACTTTCAGCCCTCTTCAGACTTTGTTCAGGATTCTTTCCTTTGAATGGGTAAATTTGCAAAGCCACATTTTCCTGTATACCTGAGTAGTTCCCTGAGCAGATTGAGGCACAAAATTTCCACCTCCACTAAAGCTTTTGCACAAACATAAGCACAAGAAAAAGGCCATGGTAGCAAGTTCCACTAAGTCACATTTACTCTATCGCCTCTTGTGTTTCTGCTTGTGCATGATCTAATTCAGCTCATTTCTGGGCACCATAATACATCGGGAGGAACATACTAGATATTGCACTGGATCTTGTGAAAGTGGAATTGGACTAAATCCATTTGTGTTTTTGCTTGCTCATCACGAGATCCAAGCATCTGTCTCTGGGTGACAGTGGCAAGCCCCATTGTGATACTTGCATCACCCACACAGTGGTTAGCCACTCTACAGTTAATCATAATCTGGCATTTCAATTTATGCTCACCTATGCCATACTGCAGTGGCTCAAGTGGTTAAGATGCTGAACTGCAGGCTGTGGAAGGTCAGTAGTTCAGCAGTTCAAGACCCGGGTGCCGCAAGACGGGGTGAGCTCCTGTCTCTAGTTCCAGCTCCTGCCAACCTAGCAGTTCGAAAGCAAGAAATTGCAAGTAGATAAATAGGTACCACTTCGGTGGGAAGGTAACAGCGTTCCGTGCGCCTTGGTGTTTAGTCATGCCGGCCACATGACCACGGAAACGTCTTCGGACAGCGCTGGCTCTTCGGCTTTGAAACGGAGATGAGCACCGCAACCCTAGAGTTGGACTCGACTGGCTTTCGAGCAAGGGAACCTTTACCTTTACCTATGCCATACTACGTATTAGTTATAAAGATAAATTTGACATGAGCCATTGTGTTTACAGATGACCACTCCAGGGTGATACTGCAACCTGTTGAGGATGATCCTTCTTCAGACTACATTAATGCTAATTACATTGATGTAAGTAGATATATATAGCCAGTTTTCCTTTCTTCCAGCTTCTCTCTGTGAAACCGTTTTTTTGCATGTAATGCCTACAGATTTGAACAAGTTTTTGTTTAATTAAGAACAAAATGTACACTTTTCCTTGTTCTCCGTCCTAGTACTCACTGACATTGTTGTGCTTTCTTTCACATCTGACTTTGATTTGGGCTGTAGATTTGGCTGTACAGGGATGTAAGTACCACTATATGTGAATAACAGCATCCTGTTATGACTATTTAATATAGCGAACGTTCTCCGTTGCATTCCTCTTCTAATTTTGATTACTAGATATATGTGCATGCCTCATTTAATCTCATTTATATATCTGGTCTTTTTAATGTTCCTTTGTGCTAATACTTTATGTTTGTAACTGTTTGGTTTTTTTTAAAGATAGCTTGGTCCCTTAGTGTAGTCATGAGAACCATTAGCTAAACCAGCTAAATTTGTCTTTTTAAGAAAAAATCCATTTTGCTTGACTATTATTTTGATTGCTTTGGTTAGTAGCTTTTATTTTGCATTCCATTTTCATGTGAGAAGCTGGATAGTATGATGTATAGTGTTCTTGAAAGAAACATCAGAATGTCCTGCTTATGATATTGGAAGGGGTATGGGGGAATTCTGACTCCTTTTTTTTTTTTTTAAGGAGTACACCTATGTGATCTTGCTAAATATGCTGAACATTTTACCTTCCTATTTATTGTTGAAATATCTATTGAACATTTTGTGGTATATACACAAACATATATATTGAGATACATAATGCAAGCTTCCTGATTTCTGCCTTTGATTTAATGGAATATTTTCAGAAGTTAACTAATGGAAACTTGTGTATAAAAGTAATCAGAAGAAGATGATTTTACTGAAACTGTGATGAAAAGGCATGGGGTCAGGGTATAAGAATGTTTTGACAGAATACTTTATAGTCAAAGGACATACTTTTTAATGGCTGATTTTAATGCACAACTTTTAGCCTGTGAAAGTACACTGGTCAGTACCCTTATGCGGAGGCTTGTATAGTAATTATTCAGGCCTGTCTAGTTTATGAAGTTTCTATTACATATACATAATGAGGCCCCTTCTTATATATATAAAAGAAAGTCCCCTGACCATAAAATCAACACCCAGGCCAAACCTCTGGACCTAGAGACACCGAATTTGGGAAGAGCGCTCCCACCATGGCGTAGGTGCTCGCTAAGAAGGGATTTTTTAGAAATTCGCCCCCTAAGTGGGTCAAAAGGGGGAAAATGTGCTCCCCCCATTGATTCCTATGCGGCTGCCAGGCAGCTCGCTCCCTGCACCCCCCACTCTCTGATTGGTCAGCTGCAGAGCTCAGAGTTCTGAGGTTAAAAAACCCAACAGTTACAGGGGACTGCAGACAGCTAATGACAGTTGAGGAAAGAACCACCTGTGAGGTGAAGCAAAACTGCTGGCCCAGTCTCTCTTATGGCTTCCAACACACTCCCCCCACCTCCTACACCTAACAAGCGGTTGTCTGTCAGGTGCAGCCCCACCTCCACAGTGGCTTCTAATACTCCTGCCCCTCCTACACTGGACCGGCAGCTGCCTGTCAGGTGTAGGAGAGGAGGTGGGGTGGCTTCTAACACACTTTCCCCACCTCCTACACCTAACAGGCAGTTGTCTGTCAGGTGCAGCCCCACCTCCACCGTGGTTTCTAATACTCCTTCCCCTCCCCCTCCTACACTGGACAGTCAGCTGCCTGTCAGGTGTAGGAGAGGAGATGGGGTGGCTTCCAACATACTCCCCCCACCTCCTACACCTAACAGGCAGTTGTCTGTCAGGTGCAGCAGCAGTTGCAGGGTGCTTTAAGCCACGAGGGAGCCTGCCCCAGCAGCAACGCCTTAGTGATCCTGCCAGCCCGGCCTCCACAGTGGCTTCTCCCCAATGCCTTTAAATACAATCCCCCCAACACCAGACAGGCTGGTGTCTGTCAGGTGTAGGAGCAGGGCCAGGGTATGAATGTTTATGAGGAGATAGTAAAGGACATTTCTAGGAGCCATTTCAATGTGTGCCTCCCTCGTGAACCTGAAGAAATGTCCACCACATCACCACTCCCTCACACCAACTCCCCCTCACACCTCTCACGTCTTACTGCCCCCAAGAAAGCTCCTGGCAAATGTCGAGCCAGATACACCAACGCTACAAGGCGGAGGCAACTTAGGAATGCGACAAAGACATTTGCACATAGTACTCCTGCAGTGCACTGAGCTGCACAGGCCAAGTACCAGCAAGATCACCCTGAGGTGCTCAGAACAACACAGTCTCCATCTGAGCAAAACAATCCAGGAACACAAGTAGAGAGGCCATCAGTTTCGTGGAAGGTAGCAGGAGTTGACTTAACAGACGACTGCTTCTTAAATGGACAGTTCTATGTGGCCTGCTCCAGAGTGAGCTCATCAAGCAGCCTGGTGATCCTAGCACCTGAGGGTAGAACCACCAATGTGGCCTAGAGAGAAGGTCCTTCAGTAGAGAGGAAAAAAGTATGTATGTCTCACTTCATTTCTTGCACTACAATCTTCTCCATTAGAATTCCTACAACAAATGTCACATTTCAAATTTCACATCATCAGTATTATAACTGGATTTACGGAACTTAAATACCGTAGCGAAGCACGGGTATCAGGCTAGTAGCATATAAGACAGATTCACTGACTATTTTAACAAGATGATTTCATACGAAGCTTCTTGAAATCTGAGCTTAGTTGTAGTCTTGCTTATGAAGGTGGTATCTCATATTTGTGCACAAAGGGGGATACAAACTAGCACAACTAAATTATGTTATGTTTTAAAATCCTGTAACATATACTGCAAGCAAAAATTAGTCTATTTACAATGAACTAATTTCACATGGGATCCAGTTAGTTTGTTGTAGTCTGCATTCTGAAGTTATTAGTGTTCAGAAGCACTTAAAGCAGTAGAGTCCTTCATGTATTTCAGAATGGTATTTCAGGGAAAGTTCAATAGCACATATATATGTGTGCGTGTATATACGTGTCTTTACATTAAGTACTATATAGAGACATATTTACCATCTGTGTTCTGGAATCTATTTTGTGTAATTACATAGCATCTAGATTTTGAATCTGCACACATGTACACATTGTCCAGCTCTAACATTCAGCTGTTCTGCTTTTATTTATGGCTCTAATATTTTATTATGCATTCATAGTGAAAGTTAGTCTTTGCTGAAGGAGTCCAGTTATTTCACAGTTTGTTAAATGAGCTAACAAACATAGCTACTTGAATTATGAAAACCGAAGGCAAGATTATAGCTCCTTGCACAAAGTTATGTTAAATAAATGTTAAGTTAGTTGGGGATTTTGCAAACATTTTATTAAGAATTGATCTTTTGATGTTCCTTAAAGTAAAAATTACATTAGGTCACATAGAATAATAAGATCTATTGAAATTAAAGGGACTGAATTCCAAGCAGAGGGTTGGGAATAGAATATTTGATTGAAACTGCAACAAGCAACTGAATATGGCTGACTAGTTATCTTTCACAGCTACCAGTAGCGTATTTTTAAAAGGCTTCTGCTGACAAATTTTGTTGAGTATGTTTTCAGTTCTACTCTTTAATCAGATTAATGGTCCATTGTAGAAATCAGTTTATTTTTGTTTTGTTTTGTTTCAGGGGTACCAGAGGCCAAGTCATTATATTGCAACCCAAGGTAAGAGTTTGCCAGACTGTAGTATAGAATGGTTAATAAACAGTGCCACAGCAATTGTTCTCTCCATAAAGGAGAGGGATATTGTGCATAACTCACAGTGTAGTCCCTAAACAGAGTTATATCTTTCTAAACTTAACCTCAGGGTTTAGAAGGGTAAACTCTGTTTAGAGTGGTGCGGTCAGTGTTTGTTATTGTTGCTGTTTTTCCATTTCTGCTGCGGCTTTTTTATGTAGGATACCCAGTTGGTGCATGCCTGACTCAGATTTTCCCTGAGTAGATATGACTGCACTCTAGCTGTCCCTTACAGCTACCCCACCTGGAAGGGTTTCCCTATTTGAAGACAAGCCTTATATGTATAAAGAAATAATATATGCAGTGCATTGTCTTATGTAGTATGGTTCCTTGAGACAGCCGTACTCTACATAGTCTATGCAAGTGTTGCAATGAATGTTGGAGATCTGGACTGGGACAGTGTACTGTCTTAGTTTGGGTGGGGATTTTCCTCTTTTTATAAAAGGAATCAAAATATGACTTGGACCCCATTGAACATTTTTGCTGATGGACATAATTTGCATCACCTGAGCAGATTTTCTCCCTTCCCTTCCAGCTGCAGCCCAAAATGTGTGCTAAAATGCTGCTCCTGGGGGATGGGGGTAGTTAAAGATATGCAGCCGAAGAGGGAAAACAGCAAAAACCCTCCCTTTCCATTTGTGGAAATCCTTTGTGGGATCAGTCCCCTATAGCTGCAGAATATGATGCTAACTGTAATTCCTAGTTTTCTTTCACAGTTCATTTGGTTGTTTTATACTGTCTGATTCCACTGCTTTATCCTGTAATCCTCCTTGAGTCTCAGCAAGAAAGATGGACTATAAATAAAATAAACTATTTAGGTTGAAAGAAGCAAGTTTCCAGCATTATTTTGAGACCGCATATAATATGGGATATAATTAAGACTCTTGAGAGTCCCTTGGACTGCAAGAAGATCAAATTAGTCAATCCTAAAAGAAATCAACCCTGACTGTTCCCTGGAAGGCCAGATAATGAAACTGACGCTCAAATACTTTGGCCACCAAATGAGAAGGGAGTACTCACTGGAGAAGACCCTGATGCTGGGAAAGACTGAGGGTCAAAGAAGACGGGGACAGCAAAGGATGAGATGGTTAGTGTCATAGATGCAACGAACATGAAATTGAGCAAACGTCAGAGGATGGCGGAAGACAGGAGGGCCTGGCGTGATCTGGTCCATGGGGTCGCGAAGAGTCAGACTCGACTGTGTGACTGAACAACAACAACATAATTAAGACTAAACTTTGTAGGCCCTGACCTGGATGGTCCAGACAAGCCTGATCTCATCATACCTCAGATGCTAAGCAGGGTCAGTCCTGGCTAGTCTTTGGATGGGAGCCCACCAAGGAATACCAGGCAGGCAATAGCAAACCACCTTTCAACATCTCTTTCCTAGAAAATCCTACGGGGTCACCATAAGTTGGTTGCAGACCTGAATGACACTTTACACACACACACACACCATTTATAGAGAAAGCAGTGGAGTATTATGGCACAAATTCTTGCCCCAAAAAGTCAGAGGTGAAAAAAGCTAAATAGATATATGTACTAAAAAATTTCACACGTTCAATGGATCAGATTCTGTAGGAAGAAAATCTTGAAACTAATGGTTCACTCAAGTTTGATGTCACCAGAGGCCTTATATCATTTAACATCTAAAATTGTGTGTGTGGTGGTCCAAGATATGTACCATTAAGTACTCTTTGTTCATTGTATCCTTAAATATGTGTAATTATGTCTGCTATTTTTCAGTTACAAGTTTCAATAAATTGCAGTTACAAATAGTGCAAACGATAGTCTGTCAATAATGTCTTTAACATTTAAATTTTAACCAGGGACACACATTGTGGTTATGCTACAGTTCATATATTTTCTGCAATAAATAGTGATGGAAAGGATGGCCAAAACAGGTTTTGCAGTATCCATAGTCATGATGAATGTTAATATACTAATGATTAAGCCAGAAAAATTTAGTTCTTAGGTATTGGTTCATTCTGATATTGGATACCTTGATAAGTCTAATTTTTTTGCCTTAATTTTTTTATAATCAGCTGGTGATAATAAGCTATTTTGGTGAGACTAATGTCTGTGTTTCTAGGGTGCCGCAAATTTATAAGAATTACTGGAGTCCTTGCTATCTAAGAAATAACTGAAAGATACTTTGCAGATCTGTAACTACTTTACATTTATTTCAGAATGTTATCTGTTCCAGGCCCAGTCCACGAAACAGTGTATGACTTCTGGCGAATGATATGGCAGGAACAATCAGCTTGCATTGTTATGGTTACAAATTTAGTTGAGGTGGGACGGGTAAGTACAACTATAGAAAATGTTAAAATCTCAGAAAGTTACTTAAAGTATAATTTCTTATCTGATATGAAAAAAGGGTATGAGTTCCTTGAAACGTGAGCTGTTCAGTTGATCTCTCTACATTTGGTGAGAGCAAGACTGTGGAACTCCCAGTTCAGTGCCTAGATGCAATGTGTGCCCATTTGCTTCAAATCAAAATCCCAGTACAATCCCAAATTGTATTATCAGTTTCTGGATTGTATGTGGGATACAATCACATGAATTACATGGATTTTATGCATATAAGTTATATGTGTATTATGTTTGTACATGAATGTTTGGAGGACCAAGAAGTGAGATTTGTAAACCAGGGTGCAAAGCCCTCTCTGTGTCCACCCACTGTGCACAACAGGAAAACAGTACAAATCAGCCCAATGTACAATCAGCTATCATAGAGCACTTAGTGCATACAAAAGAAAGAAGTGTTGTTTTAATGAAACCAGTTCAGTGCAGTTTAATATAGGACAGTTTTCTCATTTACTAATCCCTTTGTGATTATTTCATTGTACTCCTCCTTGTCTCTAAGGTTCCAGAAAACTCTGTCCCTTTTGCTTGTTATCTATAACAGATGAATACTTGGGATGTGTTGGTGTTTTTTTCCCTTTTGATTCTGACATTTGAAATGATTGGATGGTCTGAAACACGGTGCAAGTCGGTATGGGCTCATTCTAAAAGTAAGGGCACCGGAAGCAAATATGTAATATCTCTAAGCTTAACAAGGAACATGCAGGTAGAACTAAGATGGGTGCTACATAGTTTTGAGTAATTTTCACCTGCTGTTTCATTTGTGAATTAGCATCTGCATTATTGTATTACTAGGTAGAATTAATAACATGTTGGACCCATTTGCATCTTTCATTCCTTTGTATTTCTTGGATGTTACTGTAGGTCAAGTGTTATAAGTACTGGCCTGATGACACTGAAGTGTATGGGGACTTCAAAGTTACTTGTGTGGAAGTGGAGCCACTTGCAGAGTATGTAGTTAGAACATTCACCCTTGAAAGAGTACGTATTTTTAGAAGTACCTATTATACTTTCCATATATGTGGCACCGCACTTATTCAATCCCTATTCTGTTAATTTGGAAATATTCTCTTTGAGATTCATAAATATCTTATTTATGTATTTAAAATATTTGTATCCTGCCTTTGCAGTGTCCAGGGAGGCAATTGATTTTTCTTTGGTCGTATGGTCATTCTGTCAGTCAATGGGAAACAGCTTTCTCTGTTTCACAGATCTTCACATTTGTGTGCAGTATACTTTATCTTCTTCTCTCTTTTTAGTTAAAACACTTTTACCACTGACTTAAAATTCTCCCTCCATTCTTGTGGTTTTTCTGTCTTGTTTTGTTTCCATAATAATCACTGCAATACCTGTCGGAGCACCTCTCCCGGCCTCAGTCTACTTGGACACTGTGCTCAATTTCTGGGATCTTCCTCCAGGTGCCATATCTTCAAGAGGCTCAGAGGGTGGCCACTAGGGGGAGGGTCTTTTCAGTGTTCCCCCCCCCCCGATCTTTGGAACAACCTCCCTGCTGGAGCCTGCCTGGTGCATAATCTGCCATCTTTGTGGCACCAGATTTACAGAAGCCTTTAAATATCTCTTTGGTCATTCAGGGGCCCATTATGATTAGCTTGGTGCCTCTGTCAGCTGCTCTTTACTGTTACTACTGTTTTGATGTTCTTATGTTTTCTTATATTAATTTTAATATCGATTTATTGTATTGTACTTTTACTGTTTTATATTTGTTGTAAACTGCACAGAGAGCTTTGGCTGTGGCCGGTATAGAAATGTGGTTGTTTTTGTTGTTGTTGTTGATGATGATGATAATATCAAGCTTTGAATTTTTTGACAAATGTAAATGTTATAAAATCTAAGCTGCATTGAAAATCTTTCTTTCTGCCCCTTGGAACTTTTCATTTGCAATGTTTTAAGATCAGCTTCCTTAAATGATATTTGTAATGCACGCCTCTTTGATTTCACACAAACACACACATGCATAAAACAGTTTCTTCACAGAATCTGGTTTTCTGTTTTGTTACTTAAGCTTTGCTTATTCAGGAGTTGAATATCATAGAGGTGGCTTCTGATGACTTCATCATGAAAAATATTTTTACTACCCAGTTAGCACCTTGCTTATTTTTAGTTCTTTTACATGTTGCTGCTCTGATCCAAGCAGGTCAGTTTCAGGATACATGATCTCTTTAATCAACTGGTGTTGTGTCTGTTTCTTGCTGTATCTCTCAATCACTACTCTTCTTTCTTCATAGTCACCTGTGCTGGATACCTGTATTATTCAGTTGGGCTCTTATCATTATCACTTTTTCTCTTTCGAAGGGGCATATCTACACTACCTCTGTGGTGCAGAGTGGTTAGGAATCTTTTAAAAGATTGTTTTCAGCACCCCACTGGAATTTCCCAGAGTTTTGAGAGGAAGCCATGACAGTTTCTGTACTGTGAAACTGGTATGGGCTTGTTGTATAGACATTTCCTTTGTGTACTGGTTTCCTTGTGTCATCCAGAGACAGTGTAGTTCCGCTGTTGCTGCTTCAGCTGCCAATACTGGAGTGGATCTAACCACCTGCCAGGTAGCCTTCCTCTGTCCTAAGAAGCATTCCTCCAACTTAAGCAGCTCTTCCTCCAGTGGACAAGCCACGTAACCTGGAGGAAAGGCTCCATAGACAGAGGGAAGGCTTCAAACTTAAGCCAAAAGGAAATGTGAGGTATAAATATTTTGATAAATAAATGCCTAAATAAACAAACTTTGCTCAGTAGAGTGGTAGGGTGGGGTAAGATCTACACCAGTGCTTCCCCAAGTCAGGTTTTTCATAGTTTACCTGCCCCAGTCTTTTATCAGTGGTCATTCGCTCCCCCATTGCACACCAGCAGGGCTTTAAAAAAATGTTTGCCAGTTTAGTATTGTTATATCAATATAACTTTATCCGTGTAACAAGTTCTATGAACTTCCAGCTTTCATTTTTTAAGTGATTTTCTAGCCCCTTTCGTTGTGGAGATACACATTTTGCCCATTATCTTCACAAAAGGTACTAAAGAATACTTCTTTTAACAATTTGAGCTGGGTAGTCAGAGAACCTGGTACACATATTGTTGTAACACTGTGGTGATATAATGCTATTCAGTTGTGGATTTTAAAAAAATGGCTGCCATAACCGGGAGACAAAACGGCTGCTGTGTGGGTGAAATGACCCACACAGTAGCCGTCCAGGCTTTTCTGGGATCTTTCTCAAAACTTCAGAGCAAAGCAGGTATGGGAAAGATCAGAGAAAAGCCAGGGAACCCCTAAGAGCTGCACAAATGCACCATGAGGCTATGCAGAAGTGGGGAGTGGGTGGACTATTTCCCAGCCGCATCAACCCAGGGCAACTAACCTGTGTGGAAATGGCCATAGTGTAGCCCATAACTCCTAGGGCTGTTTTCCTTACAAGCTATTTTTGCACTGTCCTCTGTTCCTATATGTGAGTATTTCGTAATATGGACTTCATGGGAATACTCTTTCATATGTTATAATTGTATAATATATATGGCTTGGCCATGCAAGTTTTCAATATATAATGAGAAAATAGTATCACATTCAGTGTTGTATTTTGTTTATGAAAAAAGCAGATATTCAGTGACATTTTGTATTTATAACCATACATAAATTCAGCTGTAGCAATCCTATTTTAAGACACAATTGTCATTTTTTTTTCACATAGAGCTTTAACAAAAAAAAGTATTGATTCTGGCAATTGCTGTGCTTGCTTCAAAATTCAATATTTGATTTTTAATGTTTTTGCCTATCATGACTTATTAAATTATGAAAAACATTATGTTGGTGTGTTTTTTCTCTCCAATTTTGACAGAGAGCATACAATGAAATACGTGAAGTTAAACAGTTCCACTTTACTGGCTGGCCAGATCATGGAGTACCGTACAACGCAACAGGCCTTCTTTCATTCATACGCCGTGTGAAACTTTCTAACCCTCCTAGTGCTGGGCCGATTGTTGTGCATTGCAGGTGTGTAGAGAAGAGGTAGATGCATTTTCTATAACTTCTCAATGTGAGCATGACCCGTAGTCTCTTGTGATGTAATGTGATGTTGTGGGAGTTTTGTTTGTTGATCTCAAATCAGTTTTGAAACAAAAGCCTGAACACCATTGGACTTTAACAGTGCATCTTTTCTGGGTGTGCTTTTCAAAGGATATGAAACAAGTACTTCACTTTTATGTGTTAATGAGCTTCAATTATATTAAGGATTAGGGCTGGTTCAGGTGTTTGTTTCTGCAAATGTAGTTTAGTAGAAGAAATAGGATCTAACCCAGTGAATCCCTGGTTATTCATCTGAATTACTTGTGCTAATATTTGTCTTTTAATTAATTCAAAATTACACTTCCATTTATTAGATATGCAGTTCATAGTTTTACTATAAAGAACAAGAGGAGTTAGCAGTTTGAGGCGGGGGGATTGTATTGAGAGGAATACTCTGTAAATCATTTTCTAATTCCTTTAAGTGCTGGAGCTGGACGAACTGGCTGTTACATCGTAATTGACATCATGCTCGACATGGCAGAAAGAGAAGGTGTTGTGGACATCTACAATTGTGTCAAAGCACTGCGTTCACGCCGCATCAATATGGTACAGACAGAGGTATTAATGCTTCATTTTCTGCATTTAATAGTCAGTAGTGCAGTGTTCTACTTGAGGCATTTAGCCAGCACGCCTTGAATCACAGAATCTTGCTTCATGAAGACAAACCATTGGAGAAAAATTGAGTTGTTAACACAAGTGGAAAAGAGCTGTTGCCTTTACGTCCTGATTGCAGCTTTCAAAAGAACGTTGATCTGGCCACTTTTGGAAAATGGATATTGGAATAGTTGGTCTAATACTGTGTTCTTAAGTTCCAGATATCACCTTCCTAGACTGCTGTCCTGTCCATAATGTGACTAAGTATCCTAAATCACAGAAAGGCATTTGGGCTCTGGATTCAAACTGTAGACATAATCTTGGGGACTTTTCATGAAATTTGATTGTTAGATAGAATCATAGAATCACAGAGTTGGAAGGGGTCATACAGGCCATCTAGATGCTGGCAAAGGATGTGCATTTTTCACTCCAGCATCCAAGAAGTTTATAGACAAAGTACAGCTTTTGAACAAGGCACTAAAATACATTTCTGTCACATATCTCACTAAGAACATTACCTTATATACCCTCTCCCACACACACATATATCCTGCTTAGTATGGTAGTCTCTTCTCAGATGCCTTCTATTTATGTTTTAGATGTCCTTAAATGTTAATGTTGGGAACTGTGTAAAAAATGTACTGTGCATCGATTTGGAGCTAATGTTGCAAATCCGGGATGCTGTAGATGATATATTAGACTGGGAGTAACTACATATCTTAAGGCATCAATTTATATCTGTCTGATCTCTTGGAGACCTAGAAATAAGGTGTATAGTAAAAATACCTATTGGGCTGCACCTTGCCATTAGTGGCTGTTGGAGAACAGACAAAAGTGTGGGAAGGACATGCTTGCTTTTTGTAGATAGAACAGGAGCGGGCATCTGATGTAGGCATCTCATTTACAACTTGATAGTTGCCAGCACCATCTGGTAAATATAGCATCTAAAAGTGCACTTTGTTTCACCCTGATTTTTCCCACCCCATGTGCTCTATATTAGCTCTTAGCATCTGCTTTTAAACACTCAGATCACAGATTATTTGACTGGCAGTGACTTTATAAAGCAGCCATTATTTTGCAGGTGCAATATAAGAATGCTCGTAAGAGGCTATCCAGGCAACAGGCCAACTGACGAGTTCAAAATTTATTGTTGAAAAAGCAAACTTAGCAGTCAATTGAGCTAGAAGCCGCTTCACATTTAACAGCAAAATAAACTGTTTGTGGTAGCAGCATAAAAATTTCCACCAGCATTATTCCAGAGGTATACACATTTTTCACTTACACGGAGATGATGATTATTTCACTTTGCAAAATAATCTAACACAAAGATCTTACAATGTAGCTTCTACATGACCCCCTCATCTCTCATGGTACAGTCACAAAGCTTGGTACAATAACTTAAACTGAGAAGTAGTTACGACTGGCCCACAGTCATCCAAAGTTTTTATAGCTGAGTGGGGACTTGAGACCAGTTTCCCCAGTCACTTATATGCTCCTCTGCACTACAGGGTCATAATGAACACATTTGCTAGGTATCAAGCCCCATTGGACATAATGGAACTTACATATGAGAAATTTGCATAGAAATTCACTGTAAATACATCAAACCACTGTACAGCAAGCACAGAGCTGTGGCAAAGATCAAGGAACTCATCATTATTTTTTTTAATTCCATGTTCAGACCTGTATTTAATCATGAGGAAATTTACTTTTGCATGGAATACACAGAGCCCCTCTCCAAAGCATTTAGCTATTTGTATACTACTTTTGGATTTCATGAATGAAAGCTATTGCAAATAAAGAAGCAAATTACACTGAAAGAGAAACATAGACACCCCCCAAAAAATTAAATATCCACTATAAGCAAATTATTATCTATGCCATTAAGCATCTTTATATTTAAATTAGCCTTTCTCAGGAGATTACTCTGATTAAATGAATCTCGAGTAACTGGTTGTACTTAATGCACTTCAGCAGTATAAAATGGATTAAGTTAAATTGAATGAGTTGAATGAGAATCCTAGTAAGAAATATCACTAAAATGTTCTTCTGTTCCTTTTCTGGCAGGAGCAGTATATCTTTATTCATGATGCCATTCTGGAAGCTTGCTTATGTGGAGAAACTGCCATCCCTGTCTGTGAATTCAAAGCTGCATATTTTGATATGATTAGAATAGACTCTCAGACAAACTCTTCACATCTCAAAGATGAATTTCAGGTATTTTCAGTTGCTGGTTGCTCTTTTATATAACATCAACTTCATTGGGTATAATCACTTCCAAAAAGAACGTTTTTTATGTCAGATTCATAACCTTTGGCCCCTCTCTGTGTGGTAAGCCTATATTATCAGCCATTTCTTCCACTGTGTACATTGCAAAGTCTTCTGTAAATGTAGACTACCATTCTCTGATTATAATTACCATAGCCTGCCAATTCATTTGAACAGCCGTGACCTTTGGTCAGCCAGAGGTGATTTTGCATTTTAATAAGGAAACAGCGTACATGAATTTTACACAGTGTTTTTCTCCAGGGATGGCAGGGGGGGGGGGTCGGTTAGTGTTGGGATGCAGATGGAGAACTAATTCTGTATATACAGAATATCTGATTCCACTTTCTGTCATGACCGAACTCCAGAGGCAACCCAAGTGGGCAGACCCCTTGCTTTTCAACATCTCTTCCATGCAAAATGATTTAATGCCCAAATCTGTCCGAGTGTAAGAGGCGCTGCCTTCTTAACAGAGTTGCCCTCTGTCCTTTAGACCCTGAATTCAGTGACTCCTCGTCTGCAAGCAGAAGACTGCAGTATAGCATGCCTGCCAAGGAACCATGACAAGAACCGCTTTATGGATATGCTGCCACCTGACAGATGTCTGCCTTTCTTAATCACTATTGATGGCGAGAGCAGCAACTACATCAATGCTGCCCTTATGGATGTAAGAGACTATTTTCATTGTTTGTGTAACATGCCTCAAAAAGATGTGGACTGTGCAGGAGCACTTGCTGATTAAAGAAAATGCAAGGTGCTTCTCCTCCAGCATTCAATTAAATAACTATTAAAGAAAAACAATTTGATAAGTAAAATTGTTTACTGTTAGTAAACAGTAGTTATTAAAATTGTTTACTGATATTTTTTTGACATTCTGAGACCAGAATTTCAAGATTTCAAATGTTTGTTGGAATTGGAAATTCATGACAAAAACTCTAGCAGAATTTTTATGTGTATGTTAATTTAAAGTCAGTTCTAGTAATTTGTTTTTTACTACTGAGGACAGTTCCAGATAAAGTAGTGGATCAGTGAGTAGAACAATGGAGACATAATATTCATTTAAGGACAGTACAGCATGGATGCTACCATCTGTACTGGCGGGGGGTTGTTTACAGATAACTGTTATCAGGGCCATAGCCAGTGGTAGGACATTGCAGGTGGTGCCCCCTATCACATTTGCAATGCCCCCCACCCCAGTCTCCCCCAATCTTCCCTTACCAGTTTAAATTTAAATAGCTTGGTAAGCTGCACCACCGTGCTGGCCCAGAAGTGTGATTACCTTCCTTCCAGCAGCTTCGCTGAGAGCGGTGCAGCATGAACCATGCCGAGTGAGCAGCCTAGTGGCAGGCAGCTCTATACCCTTAAGCCCTCCCTGGCTCCCATACATACATCAGCAGGAGTGGGAAGCTGTATGAATTGTGAGGTGGAGAACCGGGGTCCGCCCATGTCAAAGGGCAAAGGCCTAGGCTACCTTCCAAAAAGGCTTCACAATCACACCCCAGTGGCTGAGGGGAGAGAGTGAGGATGACAGACCCATGACACCGCCCCAATGTGCCATGCTGTGCTCCTTACCCAATGGGCAGTCGCCAGGGAGCAGGAAGCAGCTGGAAGAGCTGGCGAGGCCATAGTGACTGCCCACCAGGGAGCAGCCTGCTCCAAGCAGGTAAGCACAGCCGCCTCAGCAATCAAGAGGGAGGGGGACTGGCCAGGCCTTTGCTGACCACTGCATACCCTGCCCCCTGTTCATAGGCACCCATGCTCTTCCTTAGGATCTCTTCCCCCTTAGCATTTCAGGGATCTCCTGTGTGAGAGAGATGATAAGAAAATCTGATTCTGCTGTTAGATATCTCTTGTATCAGCAGAAGTAGCTGCTGGATCCAGACCGATATGTTAATTGCAATCCCAGTTAAAATTATTTGTTCTCGCCTTCCTTTTTTCCTGAACCTCAAAAAAGCAATTTCATTCAATTTAATAAGCGCCTCCGGTGCCCCTGGAAAAATTCTTGGCTATGGGGCTGCCTCTAACCCACAGTGGATATGCCATTAAGATCCCTGGCAAATAAAATGGCCTTGCCAGAGCCACCTGAAGATTTCTAGCAATGGTGTTCCACACAGTGAAAGCTGTAGTAGAAAAGGAATGGGCTCTGGATGATTCCATGTAGACTACCTTGAGAGGAAGAGCAACTAGTAGGTAGCTGTCTGAAGAACATAGTTGGCTCATGAGGAAAAGATGACTTTAATAGTCATGATCATCTTGAAGCAATCTCAGAAACAAACTGGCAGCCAAGGTAGTAGTCTCAGACTCTCAGGCAAGATGTTCCCACCAGCTAACCCCTGACAATAGCTGAGCTGCCAGATTCTGGATCAGCTGCAGTTTCTGGGTTGTCTGAAATAGACTGGTATAGTGCCTACATAAGCATTGTTTAGATTAGGGGTGTGCATTCAGTATTTGCTGAGACAAATAAAAACCCAAAAAATACTTTATTGGTACTTTTCAGATATTTTGTACATTGAATCAGATTCTCTAATAATCTGTAATTGGCTGCCGATACAGAGAATCCCAATAAAAGCTGAAATTATTCAACTTTTATTCAACCTGATTCAGCAATGCCATCTCGTGGCTTCTTCTGGCCTGCAGTTTAAACTGCAGGGTCGGAAAAGCCTCCTAGCCAGGTCTGCATGCAGTGGGGAGAGACCTGACTGCCGCATGCAGATCCTGGGGCAGTAGAAGCCTCCCGGACAGGTCTACATCCATCAACAAGAGACGTCTCCGCCATACACAGATCCTGGGGCCACCCTCTCCTGGCCCGCAGTTTAAACCATGGGGCGGGAGAAGCTTCCCAGCCAGGTCTGTGTATGGTGGGGTGAGACCTCCTCTCCTCACACAGATCCTTTTCAAGCTGCGCTGCAAGTGAACTCCAAAGTAGCGAGTTCACACTTCCTGGTTTATTCGCAGCACAGCTTGCAAAACACATTTAAAGGGATGGTCCCCTTAAATGCTGAGCCGAAAAATTCAGCAATCCCAATTATTTCCCGAATCCCAATATCATACCGCTATTGGGATTCAGGAATACTGGGAAATCCCGTTATTTTCGGGTTCAGTATACCTGAAGTTGGAAAATACTGATTTTCTGTGTGTGCACATCCCTAGTTTATTTTATTTATTTATTTGTTTAATTCAATTTATACCCCGCCCTCCCCACAATGCTGGCTCAGGGCGGCTTACATAGGGGCAAACGCCAATATAAAACATAATTAAAACCATTTAAAATCCCAACAGTACAAAAACATTCTTAACAAGTTATTGACTAAAGTGCTCAAAGATGGCATATTTCAACTGTTCAGC
Organism: Gekko japonicus; assembly: GCF_001447785.1. Classification (NCBI taxonomy): domain Eukaryota; kingdom Metazoa; phylum Chordata; class Lepidosauria; order Squamata; family Gekkonidae; genus Gekko; species Gekko japonicus. Next base: position 218,655 of record NW_015169780.1, on the reverse strand, counting down.
ATCGTCTGCTCCTGGGAAGCACTGATGTTCCCTCATCCAGGGCCAGGTGAAGATGGAATAATGGTGATGGTAGTGGCAGCTCCTACTCATACGCCTGGTGGAAGAGCTCCGTCTTACAGGCCCTGCGGAACTGCACAAGGTCCCGCAGGGCCCGGATCTCCTCCGGGAGCTCGTTCCACCAGATAGGAGCCGCCACCGAGAAAGCCCTGGCCCTGGTAGCGGCCAGCCTGGCCTCTTTGGGGCCTGGCATTGCCAGGAGATGTTGAATCCCGGACCGAAGTTTAGATGTCAGATAAAGTCTGTTCCATGCTTTTAATCACATGCAGGGGCAAATGCATTTGAGAAATACATGGTTTTATGGGTCATGTCATAACTTCTGTTTTATCTGCTTTGGCTTGGATCCCATGGAAAGCCTCCCCCCTCCTCTGCAAAATGCTGTTTCCTGGGGACAGGGATTCCCCAAGAACAGCATGAGAGAGGTGTCAGTGGTCTGCCACAGGTGGGGAAAGCTATGAAAATTGCCACCCATGGCAGAAAATTTCTGTTGTATACAGCCCTTTGTTTTTAACTGCTTTGAGTGCTCTTGAAGTGGACACGTGTGAGTAAAATCTTTTACGTATATAAAAGTAGCTATACATTTCAAACATTTTCTAAGCATTTTTGTGTATATGTGGTAGGATAGCTAAACTAGTGACCTGATTTGAGGGCTGCTGATTGATCTAATCCTGGTGTCTATACTTTATTAACAACAAAGACACAGAACATATCTATCCTACTAGATTCATTACATTAGTGTTGCCTAAAAACTAGCCAGATAATTGTATTGTCCTCTAAATGACAACAAGAATGTCTAGCAAAACTCTCCATAACCACAAAATCCTGCATTAAGTGTTTTGGGGTATGGCAGGAGAGGCATGAAGCATAAATGTTTAGCCAAAGCATGATCTCAAGTATACTTGCTTGGAAATAAGTTCCAATGAATTCGCTAACTCTGGTTTTTAATAGGGTCTAGAGGTGCAAAGTATCAGTTTATTCATATATTTATTCATTTATTTCATTGTTATATATAGTGGTCTCCTTATTTTGAATTTTAAATAAAACATGTTCCTCTATCCACTGCACTGTTCAGTTTGTCCTAGGGAGTTGCCTTAGAGAAGAGTACATATTTGTTTCTCATTGCTTTATTTTTTTAAATACAGAGCTACCGACAACCTGCAGCTTTCATAGTTACACAGCATCCTCTGCCAAACACTGTGAAGGATTTCTGGAGATTAGTTTATGACTATGGGTGTACTTCTCTTGTGATGTTAAATGAAACCGATTTGGCACAGGTCAGTTCTGAATGCTTACAGAGGGTTTTTTGCATTAAAATCATGGTTTGTCTAGAGACACACTCGTGGTAGAATTGTTCCTGAGCCATACCTCTTCAGAAGATGAAGAATGCTCCCTCATGAAAAAAGCCTATAGATGCGACGATTTACTTGATGGGAAGATGGAAGGGTTTGAACCCTTCTCACTGACACCAACCTTCCTATGTAGAGGGAGTTTTTTCTGTGAAGAGTCTTCTGATATGTATAGTCTGAAATCTGGAAACAGTAACCACATAAGAATTTGGGAACTGTGTATTTACAGCAGGGTCATCAGATCTATTAAGCATACAAGTATGTTGAGAATTTTGAAAAAGGATAGAGGACAAAATGACTACTATGGGAGAGCAGCCTATCACAGAATAGCTGCTGCAGCAGGGAGGTGGGATGAGTTCTGTGAATGGTTTCAGTTTCCAAACTGAGGGAAAGATTTTCACTCCCCTGACACTGTTTGAGGTTTCTGAGCTGAGAAACGTGGGAAAGTCCATGTCTGTGGTCAGGTTAAAGGCCTTGGTGGGCTCACTTAGGATGAGTTCAGCATCCTCAAGTGCCCTTTTTTTCTGATCTATTCAAGACAATTTAGACTTTATCCTTAAAACTAAAGAACAAATGGGCACCATGAAATACATCAGAGGTCACTATGGCACCCACTGCCACCACACTGGGAACTGTTTTGAGATCCTCCAAGATTACTTCGACACTTAGAGTCCATTCTGAAGCACATCTCACTAACTAATGGGACTTGCTTTATAAGGTCAAAATAACTAGGTTGGCAGTAATCCCATTCACTGGAACAGTTATTCTAAGCTAAAACAGGACCTGGGTTAGAATGCAATGAGTATGTTAATTATAATATTGAACTTTTTCATGTTAACTTTTTCACTTCTTTCAGCACTTCAGCCAATTTGGCCATCTTTGCTTTGACAGACATGGACCAGCATAGTAATTTCCTATCCTGCAGCCTTTTGGAGTTTCATAACAATCAAGCTATTATTATTTTGATTAGGTAAAAGGTAAAGGTTCCCTTGCTCGAAAGCCAGTCGAATCCGACTCTAGGGTTGCGGTGCTCATCTCTGTTTCAAAGCCGAAGAGCCAGCGCTGTCCGAAGACATTTCCGTGGCCATGTGGCCGGCATGACTAAACACCAAGGCACACGGAATGCTGTTACCTTCCCACCGAAGTGGTACCTATTTATCTACTTGCAATTTCTTGCTTTCGAACTGCTAGGTTGGCAGGAGCTGGAACAAGAGACGGGAGCTCACTCCGTCATGCGGCACACTTGGGTCTCGAACTGCTGAACTACTGACCTTCCACAGCCTGCAGTTCAGCGTCTTAATCACTTGAGCCACCGCAGCTCCATTTTTTTTAGTTCAGTGTACCTATTATATTAAGTCATTATTATTAACAAAAATAGATACAGTAATGCAATTTGTAATGCTTGTTACAGTTTAAATACACTAATTTCATATGTTTTTCAGGGCTGTCCCCAATATTGGCCCGAAGAAGGAATGTTGAGATATGGTCCCATTCAGGTGGAATGCATGTCTTGTTCAATGGATTGCGATGTAATAAACAGAATTTTCAGGATATGCAATTTAACAAGGGTAAGGAATATATTTCTGACTGGCAGAGAAGCCCTGCCGTTGGGCTCCAGTCGGCATTCTCTCCTTCATCTCCTCACAGCAGCTCTCTGTGCTTTTCCTAAGTGTCAGGGATGCCCCAGAACAATGTGGCATAGGGGACTGTTTTTTATGGGACTGTAACAGGAATGAGGTTTTGGCAATAACGGTGGATCCAACGTTGTGCATAATGTGCATGGCCATATTTTGATTCTTACTTTATTTGCATTCATTCAGTATGTTTGCCAAGCCATTTCTCCCCAAATTAGCCAGGTTAATAATAATGTCTTGGAAACACTAAGTAGTTTATTGCAGTTTTGTCCCTTCTTGACACTGTTACTAGATTGGATCCAAACTTCTGTAAATGGAAGGAGATCACAAAAGCAGATCTTTACTGTTTTCTTTTCCTAGAAGCTCCCTGTTATCTCCCTGTTCGCAGCACTCCCTTGACACTCTGCAGCAGCTTTTTGAGATCTCTGGTCCCATTCACAGAAGCTTCATTCTAAATCATTCTTTCCTTATTAGTTTCTGACAAGGTGGGGTTTTTTTGGTTTGTGTTACTATTCTTTGTTTTAAATTAATTGTACTAATATGTGCTTCTTTATGTTCACCAGCCTCAAGAAGGCTATTTGATGGTACAGCAGTTCCAGTATCTGGGATGGGCATCTCACAGGGATGTGCCAAGTTCCAAACGGTCATTCCTGAAGTTAATTCTTCAGGTTGAAAAGTGGCAAGAAGAATGTGAAGAAGGAGAAGGTAGAACCATTATTCACTGCCTGTAAGTGTGAATTAGCATTTTCTATCATATATTTAATTTTCTTCATATTGCAAGATAGGCTTCATCAAGATCTGAGTTCTAAGTATGGCTGAAGGCCTAGAATGCTGAATGCTTTCAGCTTTTGAGGGGGAAAAGGTTTGTTAGAAGTCTGGGAGTGTTGTTAAATCCTATAACATGTTTTACCATCTATGTGTGACACAGTTACTGGCCCCATACTTGGCCTCAGCAAATCTGATCACACTTATCTACACTAAGGATAACATGAGCTGAAAATATACCCAAAAATATATTGTTGGTAATTTTTGGGTATATTCGGCATCCCAGAAATATTCAGGAATTACCAGGAAGATCAGGAGCCAGCTTTCATTTTCTCCCCCCCACACACATACACACACTTTGTTTCTGTGTATGGAGGGTTTCTATGGGCTTCTCTGTTGCTTTTCTAAATTTCAAATGAGTCTTGTAAGTTACAAGCATTTTTTTCTTTGCCATCTGTCCTTTGGGTTCCCTTCCCAGTTTCTTGCATGGAGCTTGCAACAATCCGCCCCCCCCCCTTGCTTCTTTGGATTTGTTCTGATTCCATGCTTTGAGGCTTGGCATCAGTCCTGTTAATCTTGAACTGCCACAGTGGCGCTGGGTTCTTCTGGACATTCTGTACACTGCAACTGATTGTGCTGGGCTTGCAAAAATGCCCCCGAACACACACCTTCAGTTTGTACTGCAAATATTCTTTTGTTTGACATTAGTCATCTTTTGCTTCCATTGCCACAGTGGCACTGGTTCTGCTGGGCATTCTGTACACTGCAACTGGTTTTGCTGGGCTTGCAAAAATGGTCCCTCCTTCAGGATGTACTGCAGAGATTGTCTTGCTTTGGCACATTGGCTTGTGGTTCTGCTGGGATTGCTGAGCTCTGCAATGGTTCTGTTGGACTTACTATTTGTTCTCAGTGACTGCTACTTACAGGCATGGCTTTTTGCCCTGGAATCAGCTTACAGGGCTTTTTTCCTCTCTTCCCCCCCTCCATAGGAAATAATGGAGAACAGCTGGGGGCACCCTGTTCAGGGGGCCATAAAATTGGACTTCTTGATCTAATTGACTTGAAGCCTGAGGTTATTTCAAGGACAGGCACCAGCAGCTTTCCTGCAATTTTGGTGCCAGTACCTCTAAAAACAACTCCCGCAGCCACCCAGAAACCTTTAAAAACAACCGTACCTTTGAAAACATCTCCCCCAGCCATTCCCCATAGGGATTAATGGACCTGAAAAATTTGGAAAATGCATTTTAGAGTTATACTGATTTGTATCAGACAATAAGTCTTCTTGATCTTGTATTGTTAAATGACACTGCAACACACCTTGAGCCCTTTAAGGAGGAATACGGGGTACAGTAGAACATTCTCCTGTTTCCCTAATCAAAGTAGATTTTGTGTAAGCTTTCCCAAAATCTGTTTTACAGTGATTCTCAGGGATCTACAACTGAAGACTCTTTTCTGTCAGCTGAAATTAGCAGGAGTATATGAACAAGATTTTGGCTGATTCTCACTTGACATTTTGTACTGTAATATGCATACTCTTGTGCTTCGTTGAGTACAGAGATCACATTCCACTTTAGAAAACATACAAGTGGTAATCAGTCCAAGGTCAAACTTGCCACTTGTAGAGACAAATGTGCCAAAGCACTAATGAACTTAGAACCATTTACCACTCTAGCCCAGTACACATGACAGCCTCACACATTAACTGGACAATACCACATTAAAACTTTTTTTAAAAAAAAAACACAGCTACCCAGAAACATCAGCCTTCATATGCCCTGTAATCCTAATCTTGTGATGGGGTTCCTTGACATTCTGGGTGGCATCTGATGTTTAGATGCCTTGTGAGGGACTGCACCTCCTTAAGGATGATCTTCCTGCTTGAACATAAACTTCATAAAAGGGCCCTATACTTCTGCAGTTGATCCTGTGGAACACACTATGCCTCTGCTACAGTATCGATGTCAGTTCCCAAGAATGCCAGGCCTCGTGAGGGACACTGAGTCTTCTCAGCTGCCGGAGGAACCCTGAGTTCCTCAGCCAGCTCCCCATAAATGAGCCAGGCACACTCCCCAGAGTTACTGGGACCAGCAAACAAGAAGTCATCAAAATAATGCGTAATTTTAAAATGAACTGGTCTTCTGTATCAGAATGAATGCTAACATGGTGGTAAAATATTCAAAAGCTCTACAAGATATGGGGAGAGTGTTATCAAAATTAAAGTGCCCCTTGAACTGAAAACCCAGCAATTCATAATCCACTAGATGCAGAGGAAGAAACCTGAAAGTGGACTTTATGTTACACTTTCCTAGACAGGCTCTCATCCCACAGGATCAAACATGCCTACTGCTGAGTCAAAGGATGCATACTGAATTGATCATAGCTCTCCTTGTATACCATCACTCACCAACTCTCTCCAAGGATATGATGAATAGTATATAAGCCCATACTCCTCCAGGGCCTTCTTTGGCACTACACTGGGGGGAGAGATCCTCAAATTGTTATTTGACAAGGTTACAGGGGGTCATTATTCTACCTTCATGCTTATCCTTTAGTAATTTATCTCTAACCGCATGCTCAAGGCCTGTGACTGACTTCAAGGTCTTAATTTTGTAGAAGCATTGTGGACCAGAATAACAAATATGAAAAACAGCACTAAAACCTTCCCAGCCACCACATCCTGCTTATTGGGGTACCTACCCTACCAAAGTTTAGGGTATCAAGCCATATTGGGCTGAGGGCCCACTGATGATCCTCTACCAGTGCCTCCCTCCTTAACCCCCCCCCAAGGGTCACTAGGGCCATGTCCTCTTCTACACCTTGAGCATACTGACCCTGTATGGCTTCCACTCCACCAATTGCATGTATGACAAAAGTGGCATTGCTTCCTGGAACATCCCCTGGCAGTGTTGAAATCCCAACAAAACAGCCTTGGTTGAACTGACTGCCTGTTGCTGCCACCTCCTGCCCACTATCAGAGTATCCTCCTGTGAGGGAGGGAACAGCACCCAAGCATTGGCATCAGAGCTGTTGATTGTCCTCATATCAGGCCACTTCAGAGTCTAATGCTGCCTTCATCTTGAAAGTCTCATCATAACATAGCTGATGTTTTCCAGTATACTCCATATACTTTATCAAGGCTGAAGCAGTTTCAGGCTGCACTTGAACCACCACCGTCATATAAGTATTGTAAGTGGTGAGCCAGTTGTCCCAACACTTCTCTGCTGACCTTTTCCCAATGCTTTCCTGCCCTGTAAAAAAACTAGGCTGCTGGGCACCCCGCCCAAGGCCCTCAGTTTGCACCACCAACTCTAGCATATTAGGTTCCTTTCTTCATTGGAAGATAGCTGTGTGGGAGGTCTCTTGGCAGGGGCTGCCTTTTGGCAGGTCCACCTCTCTCCTGCAGCACCCCCTTCTTTTACAAAGAAACAGCTTAATTAGTTGCCTGAGGAGCTACACTTGAACTCCAGCCTCTCTGCTCCACTGACAGTTCTACTAGACCAGAAGCACCCCCTTTGAAATATTTTTGTTTTAGAACCCTTAATTTGTTGGTGCTTTTTTTGACTATACATTAACTCTGAATACCTAAGAACTATTAACTATGCAAAGCTCTTTATCAGTTATGCTCAAACTCTGTAATTAAATGCAACCTATAATCTATTATACAAGCACTGTGGTGCACCTTCAATAATTAGCTGTGCCAACACCCCTTAATTAGTGTGTGTATTCAACACCACTATATAGAAATTCCAAAACCAACTATACCTAAACCCTCTAATCAACTATGGAGAAAACCCCTTAATCACTTTTTTAAATGTTTTAAGCATGTTTTTATTTTAAGTTTTTTATTATTATTAAAGCTTATATACATAATCTTACATTAAATCATTGTACAATCATTTTACCCCCCTCCCTCCTTATAGTATCTTCATATTTTTAACCATGTGCACAAATTCTTCATTTGTATTTGGATATTTGGATTGGCTTCCCCCCTTTCCACCCATTCCTTATATCCCACCCATTTATTTGTAATCTTTTGACATTTCTCTTCCCATGTCTCTTCAGTAATTATCTGTGCGAATATATCTGATTGTACGCGTTCAAAGACATAATTATTCCATTTTTCCATTGTCCATTTGTGCCTGTCCCTCCATCCCAATGCTATTACAGCCATCCCGGCTAAAACCATAATTTTAACCCCTTAATCACTTTATGCAGAACAAACCTTTTAGCAGAAAAGACTTTTAACTATACAGAATTAACTATGCAGAAGAAAAACTACTTAATAAAGTTATATGGGGAAAAAACCCTTGATCAACTATGAAGAAAAAAACCTTATCAACTATACAAGAATTCTTTAACAATACAGGAACTCCCTTTTTTTCTGAAGCAAAAACCCCCAGTTAATGTTACCAAATCCTTACTGCACAAAACCTTTAACCAACAATACCAAATGTTATTACGAACTCGACAAAACCTTATTAATTTAACAAAACCACACATTGCACATATTTATTTATTTATTTTTAATAACAGCTCTTTAACAATGTTGGGATTAATTTTTTGGCAACTGCTAGCACTTAAAAGCCCAGTTGCCTTTAACTACAAAGGCCTATTCTGAAGTGACTCCCACCAAAATGCCACTGCTTGTGCTAGCAGCTGCCACCCTGCCCAACAAAGGTGAGACTCTCAGCCCACCACTCAGTACATTTTGTGCAGCAAAATTCCCACAAGTAATGGCTACCACCTGAAACTGAAACCAGACTGAAGTCAGGCTGATTGGCTAGCTGGGGGAAGGGGCTACTACACTGCACAGAGACAACCTTAATGTAGATTTAAAAGGGGGAACTAGAAAAAGAGAGGCATTTAAGGAGGGGGACAGAGTGTCGTCGGAACATGGCAGACGCAACTTATTAGAGCTCCTAATCCCCTCTCCTGATAAATCGACATAACATTGCTACATCTTTGAAAAACTTTCCCCCGAGAATGGGTCGAACCTACAAAACAAAAGCGCAAACGAAAAAGCCAGAATCAACAATCGCAAAAGTGTTTTTCCAGACTAACAAATCTTCCATGGCAGAGATCTAACACCTCTCCTAAAATGGCGACTGCCACGTCTCCGAGGAAGCTTGAGACTCCAAACAGCAACACATCCATTAATAAAAAAGACCTTTTGGATCTTAGAGAAGACCTTTATCGATCTCTCACTCAAGCGGTAGCTGAATTAATACAACCTATAAACAACAAGCTCACAGATCTGATGAAAGATCTAAAAGAGACTTCTAAAATCGCTGAAAACAATGCGGAACTTTGTACGACTCTTCAAGAGGAGGTAAGACACTTGCAATCCTTTGAAAGTAATACTAATGCTCGTATGCTAGCCTTAGAAAAGTGATGGCGTCAACAGAACCTTTAATTTTGTGGATTCGAGGAAGGCGTTGAAGAAAACACTGACTTACCTTCCTTTATAGCCTCCTGGTTGGCTCAAACACTAAAAATGGAAGAAGGGGTAGCCCCAACTATAACGCAAGCCTACCGATTAGGTCCTTTAGCAAGAGCAATCAAAGGACACCCTAGAGACATCTTGGCCAACTTTCTTTATCCCAGATCCAGAGATAAAATCTTAAGGGAAGCAAGACTGCAAGGCCCCCCTGATGCATAAAGACAAGAAAATCCTAGTTCTCTTGGATCTTTCAGCTGAAACCCTGGAGAAAAGAAAATTATTAAAATTCTTTGCGAATAAACTCTTTGAAACTAAAGTGAGATTCCGATGGCGCCCCGCTTCAGACATCATTGTAGTTAGAAATGGAGTACAACATCAAGCCTACGATATAATGTCTGGAAAAGCTCTTTTGAAAATATGTGCAGTTCATCTCACCTAAGAAGAAGAACAACAATTTACAGACTGAGTCTCTGAAACTTGATATTAGAACTTAATCTGCTGACTGTATAAGATGCCTGAGAGTTGTTATGGTAATGCCTTTACCCATTTCTATTACTGATTTTATTTTTCTGTAATATTGGAAGCCCTTAAAGCATTTGGTATTTATATATTTATATATTTGATAGTAATTTCAAATTCAAGTACCTTTTATTGGCATACAATATTAGAAGCATTTCCCAATAATACAATCCAAAAGTATAACTGATAGTAATTACATGGTACAAATTTATTTCGGTGAAAAGCTTAATTTTTTTATTATTATTTCTATGATATTAATTACTTTGAAATTTTGACTACTTATATTAACCCATTATGTTTGTAATACCTGAAGTAAAGCACTATTTTATTTTATTTTATTAATGCACCATTTTATATTAATAGCTAAAGTAAAGCATTATTTTATTTGATTATTGCACCATTTTATATACAGATAGCCAAAGGCTAGATATATTTTCTTTATAAATATTTCAAGTTTATAGTAGCTGAAATAAAGCAATATTTTGTTTTTCCTATACCCTTTTTATATTTAAATGAATATATAAAATAATAGCTGAAGTAAAGCATTATTTATTTTAGTAATGTAGTACTTTATATGAAGAGGCTAGATGTATTTCTTTATAAAACTGTTTGATATACTGAAGCTGAAGTAAAGCATTAATCTATGTTATTATTCTATTTTATATCTAAATAGCTAGAAAGCTACTTAATACAGTAAATACTGTTTTAATATCTTTTATTTATTTGTAATTGTTTTAAATTATTATTAAGAAATCTATAAGAACCATTAAGGTTCATTAGTTCCTAAACTGTGGTCTTCCAACTACCTAACAATTTAATCAATGATTTTATTGATGTTGAATACACCCTGTCTTAATTGTTACTTTGAGAGACTAACTTTTTAATCCGTTTTACTTCCTATTTACCCCATGAGTGTGGAAAGTTATACTTATGTTTAATAAGAACTTAAGAACCCTTGGAGAGGGGAGAGGGATGTATTTTGATACTTTTTAAATAAAAATAATGTGTTCTTTCAAGGCAGGGTGACTTAAGTGTTACCCCTCTCTCTAGCCATTTGGCTTGTAGAGACACTAGACTTTTACCCTAAGTAGGGTTTGTTAAATTACCTCTAGTTAGAAAGAGGTTTTTTCATAGTTCTTATTGTCTTTATAAATAAGTTTCGCCATTTGGCTTGTAGAGACACTAGACTTTTACCCTAAGTAGGGTTTGTTAAATTACCTCTAGTTAGAAAGAGGTTTTTTCATAGTTCTTATTGTCTTTATAAATAAGTTTCGTTTTGTTTAAATTTCTTTTATAGCTGGCAATGACTCATTTATATAAGGTTACATCTTGGAACTGTAGGGGATTGAAAAACCCTATTATAAGGAAAAGAATTTCTAACCTAATGAAAAAGGAGAGACCTAATTTTTTATGCCTCCAAGAGACCCATGTTAAAAAATCAAATAAGAACATTTTACAAACTAACTGGTTTTCTCAGTGTTTCCAAGGCAACAGGTACATCAAAGGCCAGAGGAGTAGCCATACTCATCTCCAAAACTACTATATTCCAATGCCAACAAGTGAAAATTGACCCCAAAGGAAGGTATATCTTTGTACAGGGTCTTTTGGATGGCTCCCCTATAACGGTGGCCTCCATTTACGCACCTAATTCTACACAGATTCCATTTATAAAGGAAACGTTCCAAAAACTTTTAGACTTTCAAAAAGGCCAAACTATTATAGGGTGTGACTTAAACTATTTAATTGACCCTAAATTGAATAGGACATATAAATCTAAAAAAGGAAAAGAAAGAAATACAAACTCAACCCCCACAGAGTTATATGATATTGTAGAACAGTTTCAACTAATAGATGTGTGGAGATCCTTAAATCCTGGTGATAGACAATATTCTTATTATTCTCAAGTACACAACATATAGGCCTGTGACCACTCTGATATATAGGGGTCAGTTAAAAGTTGGGCCATTAGGCTAGCAGGGGGAGATCGAAAGTAAAGCCGAAGCCAATATTTGATCGTAATGATCCAAGCCCGAGATTCTACCAAGTGAAGACCCAGCTCCTTGTAAAGAGCAAAGAGTGACACTGAGTTGGAAACACCAAGAATCCTACACAAAAAGCTGGAGTAAATGCTCTCAACTCTCTTATTGAAAGACTGGATCCAAACAGGGATCCCGTATAGCAGACGAGATATAACAATTGCTTGGAACATCTTAAGCGCAGCCGGTACAAATTGGTTGCCCTTTTGGAAAAAAAACCGAATTAGGGCTGCAGCCTTATTCTAAGCCATTGTCAGGGAGTGTTCTCTATGCGAGCACCAGCTTAAGTTGTATGAAAATAGCACTCCTAAGTACCAGAGGGATTTTACTTGCTGTATTTCTCTTCCCGCTATTGACCAATGGTTACATTTCCATGATTTAGAAAAAACCAATATTTTTGTCTTGTCAAAGTTAATGGAAAGGCAATTCCGGGAACAGTAAGCATTAAACTCGGATAGAGAGCGTATGAGACCAATCCTTGTAAAGGAAAGGATGGCCGCATCATCCGCGTAGAGCAAAACCGGAACTGCAGTCATGTTTAATTTAGGCGGATGACCATTTACCCTATCCAAGGAGGATGATAAATCAGAAATAAAAAGGTTAAAAAGTGAAGGGGCAAGGACGCACCCTTGTTTAACCCCCTTAGAAACACTTATTTCCTTGGTGAGGGAGCCTTTATTGTCAAACCTCACTTGACAAAAATTGGCCGTATGCAGCTTCCGAATCAGAAATAAAAGGCGCTTGTCAATCCCTAATTTGAGAAGTTTGTCCCACAATAGAGATCTATTGACAGAGTCGAAAGCTTTACGGAGATCCACAAAAGCTACATAAAGTTTACTGCGCAGATGACGAGAGTACTTTTCAGCTAGAAAAGCTAGAGTGGTGCAATGGTCAAGAGTGGATTGATTCTCTGTAAAACCGGTTTGCTCTCGTCCAGGGAGATTCTGATCTGCCATCCATTTAGACAATTTGAGAAGCAGGTGTTTGGCGTATAGCTTCCCTAAAATGGAAAGCAAGCTAATTGGTCTATAATTGTCAATGTTGTTGGGATCCCCCTTCTTAAAAATCGGGACGACAACAGCACTCAGCCAAGAATTAGGAAGAATACCAAACTGATCGATCAGAGTAAACAGATGGGCTAAGGAACGCGACCACCATTTATGTAAGGTTACATCTTGGAACTGTAGGGGATTGAAAAACCCTATTATAAGGAAAAGAATTTCTAACCTAATGAAAAAGGAGAGACCTAATTTTTTATGCCTCCAAGAGACCCATGTTAAAAAATCAAATAAGAACATTTTACAAACTAACTGGTTTTCTCAGTGTTTCCAAGGCAACAGGTACATCAAAGGCCAGAGGAGTAGCCATACTCATCTCCAAAACTACTCCATTCCAATGCCAACAAGTGAAAATTGACCCCAAAGGAAGGTATATCTTTGTACAGGGTCTTTTGGATGGCTCCCCTATAACGGTGGCCTCCATTTACGCACCTAATTCTACACAGATTCCATTTATAAAGGAAACGTTCCAAAAACGTTTAGACTTCCAAAAAGGCCAAACTATTATAGGGTGTGATTTAAACTATTTAATTGACCCTAAATTGAATAGGACATATAAATCTAAAAAAGGAAAAGAAAGAAATACAAACTCAACCCCCACAGAGTTATATGATATTGTAGAACAATTTCAACTAATAGATGTGTGGAGATCCTTAAATCCTGGTGATAGACAATATTCTTATTATTCTCAAGTACACAACATATAAACGAAAATCGATTTTTCATTAACCACAAAATCTTTATTTAACCAAATTACTACTTCAAGAACAATTTCTGACCATTCTTGGATTAGTTGTACGCTAACAAACTCTGTATCAGATGAAAAAGCACCAGTGGTCTTTTGATACACTTTTTCTTCAAAACTCAACTTTCCTTGCTGAAATAAAAAAAAGAAATAGCGGAATATTTTCAATTTAATTCTGAATGTGGAGTCTCCTTTGATTTTGTATGGAACGCAATCAAAGCAGTGATTCAAGGTAAAATTATTTTATTGGCTTCCTCCTATAAAAAAGAAAGATTAAAATTAATCTCAGATCTCCAACAAAACATAAAGGCACTGGAAATAAGACATAGTAAATTTGGAGGTTAAAAAATTCTACATAAACTTAACCAGGAACGAAAGAAACTTGAATTATTGGAAACTTCTAAAGTCTGTAAACAACTATTTTTAATTAAACAAAAATACATAACTAAATTTCCTAGATATCTATGACTATTCAGAGAGTGAACCAAAAACTTAATTCAAACCTAATCCATGCAACACGTACTGCAAATGATCACCTCCATACATCCTCCCGTGATATTAATTCTACTTTTTTTTGAATTTTTTCAAAAACTATATAAATCAGGTGAACCTCAAAATGAGGTCATACAAAATTATTTTTTAAAAAATTAATTTTAATATTCATTTATCAGAAGATCTCAAAAATTGTATGGACCAACCTATTACAGCAGAAGAACTTTATAGTATCATTGGTAAAGCTAAATCCAACAAAGCTACAGGAAGAGATGGAATTCCCAGTGAATTTTATAAAGTCTTTAAAGATGAATTACTTTCACCTCTATTAAAAGTTTGTAATGGTGTTATGAAAGAAGGTCTATTACCAAAAACATGGTCAGAAGCCAAAATAATAGTTATTTATAAATCAGGTAAAGATAGACTAAATCCAGCGTCTTATAGACCAATCTCCATTTTAAATCATGATTTTAAATTATTTTCTTCAATTTTTGCGTCCTGTCTAAATAATATAATAAGCCATTATATACACCCTGACCAATCAGGTTTTATTCCTCAAAGATCAATATCGGATAATATACAAAAAACTTAAAATCTAATTGACTATAGTAAAACCCAAAAGATTGAATCTCTTATACCAAATGCCGAAAAGGCTTTTGATCACGTGGAACTCCCATTTTTGCAGACAATATTGCAACATATGAAATTTGGCCCAATTTTTTTTGCAGGTAATCAAATCAATTTATAAATGTCCAATTACTCAAATTAATATAAATGGTTTTAGGTCTGATAACCTTGTTTTTCAAAGAGGTACTAGACAGGGTTGCCCCCTGTCTCCCATCCTTTTTGCTATCTTCCTTGAACCTCTGGCTTTTGCTATTCGCAATGACAACAAAATAAGTGGTATTAAGATAGGGGGCAATGAGCACAAATTGAGTTTATTTGTGGATGACTCCATTTTTTATATATCCAATCCTGATTCTTCATTGAAGTATTTAATGCAACACAGAAGCATACAGCAATATCTCAGGATATTCAATCAACTATGAGAAATCTGAAATATATCCAATATATTTATTAACCCATAATAAATCATTAATAACTAAAAATTCCCTTTTCAATGGGTTTTTAAATCTTGGAAATATCTAGGGATTATCTTTCCTTTAAATTTTATTGACATATTTCAATATAACTATAATTCCTTATTATCAGATGTAAAACTCTCTCTAGAATGCTGGCATACATAACATTTTTCTCTTTTAGAAAATGGTCTGTTTAGACCTTTATAAAAATAAAAAACTTCTTTCTAAATCACAACTTGAATTTAAAGGAAAATTTGAAATACCTTGGATGCAGTATATGCAAATTAATCATCTAATGCATAAACTAGACTTTAAAAATTCACTTGATTTTATCCCAATTTGAAATCTTAATAAAAAGCAAAACCCTTTCATTGAGAGGCCTAATCTCAATTTTATACCAACTTCTTAGTAAAACTTCTTGGGAGAAACATATGACATCAATCTTGGCACAAAGATTGTTGAGTGAATTGGGAGTTAACACAGTGGCAATCTATATGGTCAAATAGTTTATATACTACTTGTTTATTAAATGTTAAGTTACAAAACTATAAGCTATACACACGTTGGTATATGACCCCTTTACTTCTTTCTCATATTTATGCCTCTTCAACTCCCCTTTGTTGGAAGGGATGTGGAGAGAGTCATTTAAACACTGTTGGTGGGATTGTCCCATCATTGCAAAATTTTGGTAAAAATTTTTAGAATTGATCGATAGAATTCTTAATTGCGATATCCCTATGACCCCTGAATCTGTCCTTTTGAATTTTTGGCCATCTTTACGGCTAACTAAACTAAAATCAGAAGTAGCTTCACTCTTATTAAGTGCTGCAAAAACATTGATTGCCCAAGTTTGGAAACTTGATAAAGCACCTACGATCCGTCAATGGTTTATTAAGGTATGGGATTTAATTGTTATGGACAAGTTAGCATCACAAATTTTGATGGCAGAAGTAATGCGAAAGAAAAATATATTTTTGGAAAAATTGTTTCCTTTTTTCGACTATGTTAATAACACAGAAAATAAAGAGTTGTAGCCTTCCAAAGAAATATATGGATATAATTGTCTATTGAACAAGTTGTTATTGTAGTTATCTATTTTTATTATTCATTTTGTTTGTATGTTATTGTATTTGTATAATAAGGCTTTTTACTGTAGAAATCCTATTGTAACATTGTGTTTTGTTATTTTGTATATTGGAAAATTAATAAAATAAAATATTTTAAAAATTAATAAAATAAAATATTTAAAACATATTAAAAAGAGAGAGAGCGGCATTTAAGAGGGGCAGATTGAAAAGAGTGTGGTAAACTCCACCAGAAACCCGCTGAAACAAGAACACTAGCCCACCCAATCCATGCACACACACACTACATACACACACTTCTTTCAACGCCCTTGGCAAGTGAGCAACCACAACTTATCCAAGCAAGTGACGAGGCAAGCGATCTAGCAGGCAAAGCTTCATCTCCACTCCTCAGCTGTGCTAGTGAAAGCCTGGGTGGGAGGGGGTGTGGGTTTTCTGAATAGCCACTTGCCTCCCCATTAGCTGGAGACTCCCCAGTTCTAACCAAGGCTGCTTTGCGCCTCCTTTGAAAGAAGGGATCAGGGCAAACTAATCCACAGTACTAATGCTTTGAAAGGCTCATCTGCTTCCTGGGAGGCATATAACATTTTCTAGCTAGTTCCTTTCCCTTTTTTAATGAAATCTGTTGCTTGTCAGTAGAGCTAACAACACCATGTAAGACTGCAAACGTCACATTGGAACAGGAACTTTTGTAGCCAGTAGGAAACTTGGAGTTCATTATATTTTATCGGGATTTCAGAGAGTTACATTTTTATGTATATGTTTAAATTACATATTTAGTTAATAGCTTGGATCCTACATAGAATTTCTGCAGGTGAAAAGGGGTGATTTTTGCCAGTTCTCCCCTCTAATGGGAGACCTCTGATTCTCCCACAAGTTATTCCTGGAGGTCCCCCAGCTCCCAAGAGCTGCACTTTCTGGGTATTTCAGGTGGTCATAGGGCGATCAGCAAAAGTTGCCCCCCCCCACTTGTGTGTGCATGGGAATTCTAGGTGGGATCTAAGCAAACAGGTTTCATGTTTTATCAGTAGACGTTTCATGTTTTCTTAGTTGAACTTCGCCCTCACTTTTTCTGAGGTCTGTCATATATTTTGTGTTCTATCTTATGCATGGAAAAAATGGTTTTTTACAACACATTAAGGTTCTGTTTGTGCTTAGGAATGGTGGTGGACGAAGTGGAATGTTCTGTTCCATTGGCATTGTAGTGGAAATGCTTAAAAGACAGAATGTTGTTGATGTTTTCCATGCAGTAAAAACGTTACGGAACAGTAAGCCAAACATGGTAGAAACACCGGTAAGTTCATGGATTTGGAATACTGTTTTAATTGGGCAACCAATGAAATTAAGAAATACTTATCTTATGAAAAAAGTAACCCAGGTGGAAGCATTCTTCCATAACAGTTACATTAACTGTAAAAATTTCAACATAATAATTATTATATTTTAATAAACTATAAATCTAAGTAAAGGTAAAGGTTCCCTTGCTCGAAAGCCAGTCAAATCCGACTCTAGGGTTGCGGTGCTCATCTCCATTTCAAAGCCGAAGAGCCAGCGCTGTCCAAAGACATTTCCGTGGTCATGTGGCCGGCATGACTAAACACCAAGGCGCACCCTGTACTTTTCCCCACACAATGAATGCCTGAAGAAATGCAAGATCTTTCTTTGTATATGAAACACATATGGCTTTGGTTAGCCTCTGCAAGTCTCAAAACACTAATTGAAACAGTCTGTTGCTGTTTCTTACTGTATTTCCATGATAGACACTATCAAGACACTATTGGCTATCCATAGACATAATTATGGTAATTGTGGAAGAGGAAATGGTTGGAGAGCACTAAGGAGAGGAACTGAAAGGCCACTTTAGGGAGGGCATGGAAGCAAGGGGCAGTCACTTCCTTCCAAGTGATTCTGCCCTTTCCAAGAGCTATGGTGATTGTATGGCCTGAGTCTTTCTGGCAGTCTTTTCTTCCAGAAGTCAACTATGAAGATCTTGGTAGAAGTCAAAGATTATTTTTGGGCATTACTAGGTGCAGGCAGATGATGAGGTATGCAAACAATACACACACACCCTGACTTGTCAATTTATTGGCAAATAAGGATGTGCCGATGGATTCTGAACTGGAGACTTCAGGAGGGTGATTGTAATGCTTGTCTTGCATTGATGGTTATTATTATGGCTACTGAAACACATACCCAGCTCTGTGGCATCTCTAGGGCTAATTCAAGTTACCTGTAGGCCAAACGTAACCATAGGTCTTTACTAGTGTTCACTACAGGCCCTTTGGAGACTCAGAACATATATGGTGTTATTAGCAATAAACCTTTTACCTAAAAATCCCAAGTGATTGTGTAGGGGTTTCCAACATTAAGGGTTGATATAGTGGGGGTGGGGGGTATAGTTAATCCACTGCAATTTTAGTCTGCAGTTACTAAATGAATGGAGTTGAGAGTTTTCAGTGTCATGTACTATGTGAATGTCCTGACTTGATCTCATACACAGCAGCTGTTCAGCTGGGTAAGGAAGTGAGCCAAGAAAACCAGTGTAGCATTGTCACCTGCCCTACATTCACCAAGACGATCAGATAACTAGACTGAACGGAACAGTAAAACCTTTCAGAACATTTTCCCCACTTCCTGCTAGCAGTTCGTAGTTTCTAGGCTATGATTATGAGGGAGAGGGGATTTTATTTTTATTTTTTTCAGAATAAAGAGAATTAAAGAGAGACAGTGTCTTATCACTCATCTTAGAAAGGATCTGATTATCTTTTCCTCTCAGACGGCAGGCCTTGGAGGAAAACCCATCTTTTAGAATCCATATCTTTGCACAATCAAGCTGCAAAGCTATACATCCCTGTTTACCAGCTCATTGAATTTCAAATTTCTCTCTCTTTGACATTAGGAATTTTTTTACAATTGCCAAAGCTGGCTGTACGTTTCATTCAGATTAACACCTTGCTGTAGTATTAAGATGTTGGTGCTAAGTGCTAAATACTGTTTGACTGTGTAAAATATATGTTGTCTTTTTCCAGAGGATAAATTCTTCATTGATAAGCATATGGAGCAGAGGTCCATCAGTGGCTATTAGCCACAAGGTATAGCTAGGGGCTCTGGGGCAAGTGATGCTCTGTCTTCTTGGTGCTTGGGGGGGGGGTCAACAGTGGGAGGGCTTCTAATGTCCTGGCCCCACTGCTGGACCTCCTGATGGCACTGGTATTTCTGGCCACTGTGTGACACAGAGTGTTGGACTGGATGGGCCTTTGGCCTGATCCAACATTGGCGTCTCTTATGTTCTTATGTTCTTATGATAATGAAAGCTGTGTTTTGTAACTGGTGGAACAGAACAACAAATCATAGGGAAGCCAATACACTTATTATCTTCCCGGCTAGCTGTCTTAAATTATGATTAGATCTCAAGCCATAGCTAGCAGTAAATTCCTAAGATTTACCAAAAACTGCACATAGCTAAGGAAAACATACTTTAAAATGTCATGACCCTCTAATTTTTCCCCTCCTAGGAGCAATATCGTTTCTGCTATGATGTCGCTTTGGAGTACCTTGAATCGTCTTAGTGTGAAAGGAGAGATGCAATTATGTGAACCAAATAATATGAAACTCAATAAACTGTATTTTGGCATCGGCTGTTGAGCCTGTGAAGAAAGATTTTAGTGAAGGGAAGACTTAATTTTTCAATGCAGAAGTATTTTTCTTAATAAATGGTGTACCTTAATAATGAAAAAGAGGACTATTTGTTTCCATGCCTGTATGCAGTATGAGGATTCAGTGCCACATAAATAAGGAGGAGCTGAGGCAGATCACGTCTGTTGCTCTAGGTAGGACTTTTAAGTGTTTGTATATTCAGCTGTCTCTCAGTTACACTAGAGTCACCATCTGTTGCATGTATCGATTTCTATACGATATTTTATTTCTCTTTGTTCTTAATTTGATAAACTGTTAAAAGTAAAACAAAACTGTGCAGATCGATAATCTCTGTAAGTACCACGTGTTGCAAGAAATATATATATATATATATGTAGAGAGAGAGAGAGATGTATGATAGATAACTGGCTTATTTTGTTTTTAATGTGCAATGATGGCCTGATCACAAAGTTCTTTATAAAGAAATCTAAACATAAGCCAAAGACTCAAGTGTAAATATGTCAATATGAAAAAGAAAGCACATTGTATTTATTTACTGACATTCCTTCTATGATGGCTGAACAAAAACATTTTTCCCTCTTGGAAAGCTTTTTTTTTTTTTTTTGCTGAAATCAAGTGTAAACGATTTTTGTAGATTATTTTTTGTATGGTTTTTGTGTAAGTAGAAAGAGCCTTTTTATGGGTAGACCAGAAAACATTGGTATAGTGATCTCTTGTGTGTGTGTAAATGTTTGTGAATGAAATTCATGTCAACAGCTTGATTACCGAAGGTCTATATAGGACCGAAATCGAAACCTCTTTCTCAAAATGTATAGTTTTTACTATAGATCAAATGGAAACTGCCTTGCTTATGGCCTTGCTTTTGACTTGCACAATGTGAGAAGTAATTTCATTATAATTTTTAAGGGAACAATGCTTTGAAGCACACAACAAAAAAAGCAAGATATGTTTTGTTAGAAGAATAATGGAAGTAAGCCAACACATTTCTTTTACTATTGATGGATTGAAGATTATATTTAGCATTGGTGGCAGAGAAGTGTGTGCAACCTTCTCCCATGCCCATGTTTGGAGACATTTTGAAAGATTTTACTCCAGTTGACGTTTCAACAGGCAAGTCCCTTTGCTGTTTGAAGACTGTTCAGCTGCAGTGGAAACTTCCTGAAACTACCAGCTGCATACAAACTTCCTTCCCACCCACAAAATAGTAGTTTAGGGTTGAAGTGACTGGAACCCTGTCCCCTGACAAAGCAACAATTGAATGGCTAAATGCCAGAGTCAAGCTGTAGGTATATAAAATATCCATGTTTTTACTCCACTGTTTGTATTCACATTCATACCCCTGGACCTATTTTGCTAATGAAAATCATTCATTCCTTTATCCTATTGATTTTTATGATCAAGAATAAATGACAAGGTGCTTATAAATACTCATGTAAAGTGTGAATTAAAGAATTTTTTTTAATTAAATGTAGATATCCTGTTGTTTTCTGTTTGAATCAAGCTCACTGTAATTGAAAGCTTTGTTCAGGAAGCTCAAGGCCAAATGGCAAACATATGATGGAAGTAGAAGCTTTCATCAGTTTCCTTCCCGTTACTGTGTGAAGGTCCACTTGAGGTCCAGTGACCTTGAGAATGCTGGACACTGAATTTGCCAGAGCATGATTGTGGATGTAGATGAAGTTATAGTTCAGGAAAGGAGCATTAATACTTTTATTGAATATATCCAAAAACTTACTCAAAGTATTACAGGGTTGCCACTTTCTGGAAAGTCGCGGAAAGTCATGGAAATGAAAACTGGTCAGGGAAAGTCAGGGAAATTGTGATTAAAATATATTCAAGCAGTGGATTTTTTACCTGATGCTACAAGAGCATGATCCGTTCTTGTGACAACTGGAATAGAGAAGTGGCAGAATATAAGTAGAACTTAATGATGCCCTTTCCCAACATTTTAGATAGAACGTAATTTTTAGTGTACCTTAAAAACAATAGCAAAAATGTTATGTCATTTGTTAGCATTCAGAGTTCACTTGAATTGAAATTTGTATCGGTGTAATTTTTGGTGCAATTGCAAAACAGATGTTGCTGCAGTTAATGTTGAAAGAAGCTGATATTAAATCTCTTTGACAAATATTTTTGCAGTCGAGACTTGTGTAGTTGTAGAGTGGAACCTTACCTTGCATTAATGCAATAGGACCAGTGTCCCCTCTAAGCGGAGTTAGTGTGAGCTAGCTCACAGTTTTTTAGCCTCCGGCTCACACATTCTTGTCTTAGCCCAGGAAGGAGGGCTCCGGAGCAAACTAATTTACGCAGTAGCCAAATCGCTCGCTCACAACTTTCATGCCAGTAGCTCACGAAGTAGAATTTTTGCTCACAAGACTCCACAGCTTAGAGGGAGCATTGACCTATTCATTTTTTAACTTGTGGTTATATTTGAATGGTGGTCAGGGAAATTGACAAATGTTGGTCAGGGAAAGTCAGGGAAATGAAAAATAAAATTTTAGTGGCAACCCTGTATTATGCTGTCTGTAACAAGTATTCAGTATAGACGAGTTTCTTTTATTTGCATTATCTGTGATTGTGACACTCTATACTTGGGTCATCACAGCTCCATACACTGCTGCCTGCCCATCTTTGCCCAGCAAGTCATTTTTTTCAAACATATCTGTCTTGGAAGCTGCAGCGGGGGCAGTTACTGCTCTATATAGTTCTGTGTTTGTCCAAATAAGATCAATATTCATTAATTTCATTAGCCAGAATATTGGCCAAATTTGGGGGGAAATGTAATTTTTACCCTGCTGTTCCATTTCCACATTTATATGCCAAACAGAATTGCACAGGCCAACAATATTATAGAGTACCATTAGCAAACAAAAGCATAAAATCTCAACTATAATTACTGTACATAGGTATAACTTTTATGGCATTTTGAATTGATCTCGATGGTCTAGAAAACTAGAAATTCATCCTTGTGATATAATAGGAGGAGGAGGAGGAGAGTTGGTTTTATGTCTGTTCCTCTCCCCACAATAGACACTCTGTGAGGCAGGTGGGGCTGAGAGAGCTGTGATTGACCCAAGGTCACTCAGCTGGCTTCATGTGGAAGAGTGGGGAATCAGACCTGGGTCTCCAGTTTAGAGTCCTGCCATTCTTAACCACTATACCAAATTGGCTCTCACCAAACTACACCAATGTGCAGTGGCTCCACAGCAAAAAAAAAATACTGTTGGTTGGCTTTGAAAATCTGGAAAGCTAATATTTACTTTTGTCAAATTTCTTTTGCCATTATTAAAAAAAATCACTTAGCAAACAAGAACATGAAATACATTGTCATTTTATCTGTGTCCCAATCAATCATGCTTAATGAGCTCAGACAATTACCTACCATCAGGTGGTTACTGTCATAAACATAAGGGCCGAAAAAATAATTTCAGTGTATGGAGAAATACATTTTACTTTAGAGGCTTGGACTGTACCAAACCTTTACCTTGAAAGCCAAAGTGATGTGGTGGTTAAGAGTGTTGGACTAGGATTTGGAAGCCCCAGGTTAAAATCCTTGCTCATGCCATGGAAGCTTGCTGTGTGATGCTGGGCCAGCCACACACTCAGCCTAACCTACCTCCCAGGGTTGTTGTGAGGATAAAAAGGGTGAGAGAAGAATGATATAAGTTGCTTTGGGTCCCCATTGGGGTGAAAGGTGGGTATAAATGAATTAAGTTTTTTAATATATATATATATTTCCCCTCTCTGATAGCAGAGAACAGGTGCAAGGGGGTGGATCAAGCCTCGCCTAGCCCAATGCTTTAGAAATGCTAATGCATCCCTGACTGGAGACAATGGGATGGTCAAGTCACACTTCCAACTAGAACACAATGACACCTAGCAGGAAAGAGAAACGTTGGAGATTTACAATGCTAGAAATTCTTTCCCTAGAATATTCAGTAATAGCATCTTTGACCTACAGAAGGGGTGGGAAACAGATAATAAAACCCCTTGACATGGAGGGGGAAGCTGTCTTTTGCTGATTCCACCTAAGGAGAAGGAGCTATTATACCTGGGCTCCTGCTGACAGTCTCCATTGCCATGTGGAGGCTGGTTGCCTGGATCAGAGTCACTAAGGTAATGAGAAGCTTTTATAACAGTGTAACTTCTAAGTTAAAGAACCTGCCTTAGAATAAGATCAGCTAGGGCACATACAGAGTAAAGTATGGGGGAATTGCACAATTACGCCTTTCTTTTGCTGTCCTTTGTTCAATCTGTTGCTGTTCTGAGAATATGCTTGTGACAGTTCAGTCAGTGTATCTTATGTGACTTAATAAACACAATAACTAAGATTCAAAGAATAATTTGTCAAAGTTGGGTGTGGTGAATGAGGGGCAGGTGGCACATTTGTAATGATGGAAAACATCTGAGGAGTCACCCAAACTGGGAAATGTTGATTCTACAACCAGGAGTGAACACATGGCATCTCTTTGATACATTAACACCTTTCAGTAGGCCAAATGGGCATGGTGTGCTGTTAGGCACCAAAACCTAAGGCCCAGATTGGTTAAGGTCTTATTTGACGTACATGTGGAGAATCCTGGAAAGCAGCTGTCCCTTTTGTTTGGTTTTGTCTGTGTGGCTGCATGTGAAGCTATACAGAAGGACCATCACCCACTTTACACACACACACAGTTGCATCTCTGTAAGAGGCAGTGGCATGCTACCCAAGAGGAAGATCCAAATCCCACTCAATGGGTGTTAGGGAGCAAAGGAATGACTCCTGGCCCAGCCTTTGAGCAAGGCTGCGTTTCACTAACTCACTGGAGGGTAATACGCCTGAGTGGAGAGTGGTTGCTGAAGAGCTAGGCAGAACCATAACAGGAAGAGAATGAAGCCATCTCCATTAATCAGAGGAAAAGCGTCACCTTCAAAGGCAGCCATGCAAAAATGGAATACAAGGAATGCAAGTTTGTACAGCTCTATACAATTGGCTTTTAACTAAACCTATTTCTTTGTGTAAGAACTTCTGGACAAAATCCATGTTCCTATTCCATGCACCTCCGTGTTTAGTCATGCCAGCCACATGACCTCGGAAATGTCTTTGGACAGCGCTGGCTCTTCGGCTTGGAAACGGAGATGAGCACTGCCCCCAAGAATCGGATTCGACTAGCTTTCAAGCAAGGGAAACATTTACCTTTATTTACCTTTATTCCCATTTGAGACAGAAAACATTATATTTAAAAGTCATCGGAACTGGAAATCATACTATGTTCTTATACAAAGTGAAATGTTCTGGTCATCCACGTACCATGACTGAGCACCAAAGTCATCTGCATTTTATTTAAAATGCTATAAGTCCATATTTCTCCTGACAGATCAAGATCTAAAACCAGTCTGATGCTGGGCAAGCAGTGGGAAAAGGCTTGGTCACACAAAACCATGATTTATTTTAACTATAGTTACATTGTCAAACATTCAACTTGCAAACAATCACTCAGACCTTGTTTACCTAAGCAAACCCTGGATTCAACGCCTTCCCTTTTCTCCTGTCTCATCCATAGAGACTGGGCTTGCATCATATGTATCACTGGGGTGTCTAAAGGCTCACTGCATCACCAACTGGTTTACCACTGGCTGACGGATCCATGCCTCTTTCTCAGGTCTTTGCAAAAGAAGATGCATGGCTTCTCACATTCTTTCTTCGTGTCAAATCTGAGAGTTCCAGTCTTCTGCTGCTTGGTTTCACTGCCCCACCCCGGTCATGCACACACAAATTTGCCCAACGGCCCAACAGAAATCTCCCTTCCTCGAGTTTACTCCTACAGTTCGCAATCTCATTGCACCCAAACATTCCACATCTGCTCCTTAGCAGGGTAGAGTCTTGCAGAAGCTACTGTATATACAGCACATACACTCTCCTTCCCAGAGGTTCTCATATTTCACAGCTGCTTTACCCTTCATAAGCACCACCTGTTAATTTCACACCAGGAACATATTCACATGCAAGTCCTAAAAAGCACCAAGACTAAGAGTAAACAGGGCACTTGTGTGCATACCTTTGTTGCAAGAGTGTACATGGTCAAATATACAAAGCTTTCCCTGGCACTGCTTTGTTTTTCCTGTACCATGTAAGGAAGACCAGTGCTGGTGTTCCCAAACTTTTTAAAGTAGGAATATTTGAACACCCACTGGTTCAGTTCACTGGCTGTTTTCAGTCATAAACAGAGAACCTATTGGCCATCAAGCCATTCACTGTCCACAAGCAGTTCAAGCCTGTTCATGGGGCTACTTTTCAAATAGCCACACAGCAAAGAGCAAGTGGCAGTGTTTTGGCTACATTCTCACAGAGATTATAGCAATGCTATGCTTCCTCTCCCACAGACGTGTTGCTGCTGCATTCCCTTTGAAACCATGTTATTTGTGCATGCACATTTTCACACAGCCTTGAGAGGCATAGTTCCATTCTCATGTCATTTAATGACCTGACCCAACTATCCATGACCTTGGATAGAGTCAATCTTGCCTATTGCACAAATCCACAAGCCTCTGTAAAGCAAGGAAAAAACATCACTGCAAGGAAACTGGAGGCCAAGCCCTATGAGGAAAGGCTGAGAGGCCTGGGAATGTTCAGTCTGGAGAAGAGGAGGTTGAGGGGGGAAATGATTGGTTGCTCTCTTCAAGTATTTGAAGGGCTGTCGCTTAGAGGAGAGCAGGGGGCTGTCCCTTTTGGAAGCAGAGGATAGGACTCGCAATAGTGGGTTTAAATTAAGGGTGGGGAAGTACCAGCTGGATATTAGGAAAAACTTGTTGTGCAACAGTGGAATCAACTGTTTAAAGACTGCCAGTGGCTGAACATTGGGGATGTTCTAGGCTGATCTTGCATTGAGCAGGGGGTTGGACTAGATGGCCTGTATGGCCCCTTCCAACTCTGATTCTATGATTCTATGAAACACCCACTGTAGGCACTGCACAGCTGTCAAGGTGTTTGGTCTCTGTTCAAGGTGGCAAACAGAAAGGCAAACAGGTCAAGTGTTCTGTTCACAGGTGATTGCAGCTGTCAAATTGACTGAAATATTCACTGAAATTTGCAGCATCTCTGCTTCTAAAAAAGTTGAGGCACGGAAGAAGACAAGTCTATTGAAGGGCAGTCTACCAGCCAAAACCAAGGCTAGATGTAGCAGCTAGGGAGGAGCCATTTTAGCCAGTTATCTCTGTAGCCCACAAAATACGAAAAATCGAATCAGTGCACAAATCAGAATTAAACCAGGACACCAGTATTTGTATACCGCATGAAACCATAGTTAGGATTCCGTGGTTAGTAAACCTTCAGATCCTGGTTTGTAGAATCCTAACTCACCATAGTTAGTGGGATAGTGTACATTCAAACTGTTAACTAACCATTATTTCATTAAATCATGACTTTGCATGACATTTGAATCAAGCCACAGCCTCAATACCACAAGGGTTTATTTCCTCAATTTCCCAATCAACATAGTTTTTTTTTTAATTTGAATCTACAACCAAGGACCCAATAGTATTGTTGGTCACTAATATATAAAAGCTCACTACTTTTGTTAAACGTCCCACCCTGTGAAGGTATTTTGTGATTATGGGAGGATTATTAGTGGATAAGTCTAAAGTATTTAGGAACAGGCCAGCAGTTCACTCATGGTATCTCATATCTCTTTGGAGCAGTTTCTTCTTGTTCATAATTAATGGAAAGCTGATTAAAGGCAAGGTCATCATGAGAATAATTAAAACACATTAAAGATATGGTTGGAATATACAGTACATTGAGCTGGTTTAAATAATGCATTTTGCACTAAGACTGAAATGTGCCCAACATAGTGGAGTGGAAAGGGAACAAATACCAGAGCGCTGGAGCTGCAAGCCACAAAATAACTTTATGCTCTAACAATGGGGAGGGGGGGTTAGACCCTAATGGGTCTCTCAACACAAATTTACGAACAAGCATTGGTTGTATAATTTTCATATAATGGAGTGCCAAAGATTTCAATTTATCCCCTCAGCATTTGGTAGGAAACACCAGCACATTCCCAGATTTATTATATTAGGGAGAACATTCAGATAATAGTATTGGCTAATGGTGTGTCCTTGTTTAACCCAAAGCACTGTGTAAACAAACAAAGGGGTTTTCAGTAAAACCTGGGCAGTGTAAATAGTATTCAAAAGTCCATCCAGTTTGTATTACAGGAAGTATTTCTAAAAAAGCAAGAGTTACAAAAAAGCCCCAAAAAAGCCCTTGATGTAGATTCAGTAATGGATAAAGACTTTCACTTAGCCTTTCAGCTCTCCTGAATGAATGGAAATGCTAACTAGGAAGAAAGGGACAATTTGAGAGAATAGCTTGTTACTGACTCACATAGAGGGCCACCCTTGTCTGAACTGACAAATAATGCAACCCCCTTTCTCCTTTTCTCTTTCCAAGACTGCCAGGCACTCCAAAAGTAAATGTGAAAGCTCTTTGTACATTAGTCTTATCTTACACTGCATGATAAAATATTAAAATTTCTACTGCAATTGAAAAAAAAACCCTCTAGTAAATTAATTTGGTGATGAAAAAATCCTTTTTGTGATTTTGTTTCCCCCCTGTTGAACAGTCATGATACTATTTATTCCCTGAAGGTCTTATGTAAACTTGCTTGCTAAACCAATAAAACTGCATTAAAATGCACTTTGTCAGATGCTGGTTTATGCATAAAGTGACAATGGGTAAGTTGTCATCTGAGTGTCATACTGATTTGGTAGTAATAACTTGTTTACACAGGAAAAAGAAGAACCTAGAGTCCTTTTAGGCAACTCGTCTATGTGGTGGTCAACAGGACCACAGGAAGGACACGGAGAGCTCAGGATGGTCATTGCTCAGATAACTATCCATGCAGGGGTATTTTAACAGACAGTAAATGTTTAATGCTTTAACCCAGTCTGAGATCCTTGAGTGAAGGGATTCAAATGGAATTCTACAGTTCAGAGTAGCAGTTAAGAATGACAGTTAAGAGTGGTGTGAAAACAGTGAAGGAGAGGATCAAGGAGAATATGAGATTAGGGAAGCCAGACAGGTAGCCCTTCCCTGAGGAAAACAGTTCCTACTAAAGGGGGGTGATACCTATCAAGTGGTTAAGAAGGTAAATTGGAACTTGTGTGAATGTTCCGGCCTTCACAAACGTTAAGTATTTTTTGAGATGCTTGTTTAATTAAGCAGTGACTGCCAAGAAATCTCTCTCCACAGTTTTAAAGACCAGTCTCTATTACTGAATAGCTACTTGGTTGTGACAAACTGTCTGTTGTTTATATTTATACAAAGGTACCTCATTCCTGTTTCCTGTTCACCTTCTAAGTCCTAAATCTGATATAACAGGGAAGTTACTATCACAGTGAGAAAAGTGATGATTCAAAGCACCATTAAGACATTTTGGCATGTGGCTGAACTGAGAATACCTTTCACATAGATTCAGCCTATTCTCAGAGATATATTTGCTTCTGTACAGTTAGAAGTAAGGTATTTGATAGTTCCAGAAGGTGGAGTGCTACTTTCTCTTCACAATATTCCGTATTTCTTAGGCTTTCAAAACATATAGTAGTTTATTTCTCAAGTAAAAATGTAGCTACAATTCAAAAAGGATCATCTAGAATTTATAATGAGCAGCAGCTGCAATTTTAGTAGTTCGTTATATATTGTCTGCCAGCAGAATACCATTAATTTCAAAAATTAAATGGAATTTTCTCATTTTTATGTAAATGATTCAAAGCAAAATAAATAGTTAAGGCTTTACTTTATATGAGATGAAAAATTGGTGCTTTTTACCTGTAGCAGAAATGTGCCTGTATTATCACAGTTCAAAGGCATTTCAGTTTGTCAAATCCATTTGGTGCATATGACCAAAATGTGCATGCTATTTCAAAGCCTGAGGAAAAGTACTTCAAATAGGCAAATAATTAACAAGAAGCAATACATTGCTCCTCATAAGCAGCAATTTTAAACTATTCTTATTTTTATGTACATTTCAAGGTGAAAAAGTGCTAGTGTAACTAGTGGCAAACATTTGTTCCCCACATCTACTTTTTAGAAATTATTTTTCTGAAGGAAATGGAAACAAAGGAAGTCCCAAAAGGCTTCTGGAAGCAGTCGATCCTGATCTTTGAGGAGGAAGAGAAAGTCATACATTATAGCAAGTATCTTATGTGTTTGGTAATGAATACATCTCCCTGTAGACAACACAATTATTGGTCAAATAATTTCTGTTTATGATGCCAAGTGACTCTTATTGTTAGTCAGAAATATCTTGGCATTTTAACTAAAGGTACAACTTTGAAGGCTCTTATCAAAGCAAAACATCTAAGAGAAAGAAAAAATGGAAGGTTTAATGAATGAATATAACTAGCAACATTTTTCAGACAAGTTCTGCACATTCTTAAATTCAAATATTTGGCATTAGGGATGGGCATGAACCTCCCTATTTAATGAACTGGTTCATGGTTTGTGAGGTTTGTGGTGTGGTAGAACAGACCCCCTGTGGGCTAGAGATGTCAAATTCTCAGCGAGTATCCAGCTGTCTCTCCTCTACCAGCCCTCCAAGTTTGGTGATGATTGGATTGGGAGGGCAAGTTACAGGGGGGGGCCCAGCAGGTGCCCCCAGGAAAGTGCTTTCATAGGAGTGTGTCGAATGGACCGCCTGCAAGCTAGAGACATCAAACTCACAGAGGAACTCCCCGGGATGCCCCTCTATCTGCCCTCCAAGTTTGGTGAGGATTGGCTGGGGGGGCTGAGTAGCGGCCCCCCCAAAAGCAGGTGCCCACAGGAAAGTGCTCTCTAGGGAAATCACAGCCACAGGTTCAGGAGGAGTGTGTCAACGGCCCTCCCACAAGCTAGAGGCATCTAACTTTTAGACCTCTCTTGGATGCCTCTGTACCTGCCCTCCAAGTTTGGTGAGGATTGGGTTGGACCTGGGAGGCAGTGACCCGGTTGTGGACTTGGATTCTGGGGGTGGTCAACCCTTCTCTGAGGCTCAGGAAGTGGTCACCTGCCTGCCTCATCATCATTGAGATTGTTGTTGTGGATGCAGAAACCTTGGGTGCAGTCAAACAAGCTCACTTGTCCAATTCCAATAACCTTTATTGGCATAACAATAACTCTATAAAAAGAACAGCAGTACAAATGTCAACAGCTATGTCAACAAAGGGAAACAATCAGAGTACAGCAGTTTGTAACATTGTATGTAGTAAAGATAATAGGGCAGAGTGATAAAAATTTGGAACAGTAATCTTGAATATTGCAGTAATTAAAACAGTTACAATAAGAAGCTTAACTATCCGAAGAGGATAGACACACCTTATCTCTCTCGCTCACTCTCCATCTCCTTACCTCTTCCTCTTCCCTCCTTTCTTTCCTCCTTTTCTTGGCCCCTGAGTACATTTGCCAGGAACTATGCCACCTGCTCAGTAACTTTGTGGTTTTTGTCTGCTAGCAAGAATTCAATACCACTATTGGTCGCAGCCTTAGAGAGTTGAAGGAGGGGACTAATCAAGTGTGAATGTAGCTGAGTAAACAGCGGGCAGTTTAAAAGGATATGCTGAATAGAGTCAGGTTGTTTGCAGAGGCATTGAATTCTCCTTTGAATTATTTGGAATATGTAGTTTTCATTGGAGTTAACCAGGGAGTCTAAATCAATACCTAAAGAATTGATTTTCTCTCTTATTGATTGGGACCATTTAGAAACATACAGGTCAGCAATTTAAAAAGTGATAAGACTATTTGGAGGAGGTTGAAAGTAAAGATGTAACCAGTATTTGATAGCAGCAATCCAAGCTCTAGATTCTATGGTATACAGACCCAGCTCAGCACACAAGGTAAATAACTAACCGAGTTTGGAGTGCCAAGGATCCAGCACAGAAAGATTGCATTAATTTGTTCAATCTTTTTATTAAGATCCTGAATCCACATAGGGACCCTATACAGTAATTGGGGAACCACTGTACCCCAGAAAATCCGTAGGGTGGCCAGGACAAATTGGTTGCCGTTTTGATAGTGAAAATGAGTTATAGCAGCCATCTTGTTCCTAGCCAGGCTAAGAGAGTGTTCCCAATGCATGGACCATTTTAGATTATAATGAAAGAGAATACCCAGATATCTGAAAGATTTAACTTGTTCAATTTCTCTTCCATCGATCTTCCAGACAGAATGCGTCCATGATTTAGAAAATACCAAAATTTTAGTCTTATCAAAATTAATAAATAAGGAGTTCTGGTTACAGAATGAAATAAATGCTGATAGGGAGTGCTTTAATCCTGCTTTGGTAAAGGAAAGAACTGCTGCATCATCTGCATATAATAAGATAGGAACCGAGGCTGAGTTTAATTTGGAAGCGTGTCCATCAATTTTAGCCAAATAGGAGGGGATATCTGAAAGGAACATATTAAATAGAGCGGGAGCTAGAACTCAATCCTGCTTTACACCCTTGGTCACAGGAATGTTTGTGTTAAGGAGCCTCTGTCATCAAGTCTAATCTGACAATTATTAGAGAGATGGAATTTATGCAACAAAAACAGAAGGCGTTGGTCAAGGTCCAATGTGTGTAATTTCCCCCACATGTATAGATTGCCTCTAGGGTGCCAGAGATGGGAATCTAGACAACTGCATACCTGTCTTCCTTCTGGTCTTCTTCCTGACATGGGTGGCCTGGTTGTCATATCAGAAAACTACCAATCTTATATCCTGCTGTGGAGGGCACAATTTAATCCATGAGAAAGCAGCTACTATTGAATTAGCAAACTGAAATGGCATATGATACTGAAACTTCACTGGCCAAGCTGGAACTCTTTTAGGTGCTGTCTGTAAGGCTTCTGACAATGACTGTGTTTCATCTGTGATCTACACCACCAGGCCCCAAAGAGAACAATAACAGCACCATGTTTTGAGTTAGAAGGCCTTGGCTTAGATTCCTTGGCAAGGCTGACCCTGCCTTGGTACAGTGACATAATTAGGCCAGGGTAGGTTCAGGTCACTCCCCAGTACCTCCTATGAAAATGAAGCAAAAAAAGCTTTATTGAAGAAATGCAAATAAAGTTCTTAAAAGCAAGATACATAGTTCAGTGGAGTTATAACACAAATAAAATAACAAAGACGAACTGCTTGTGCTACTTATCCTAATGGCAGTGGTGCTGGCTGTTACAACTGAAACATGATGTTCCAGAGCTTACACAGCTTTACACTTCAGTCAACAAAAGTGGTGGGTGGAGGAAAGGGGATAAGAAGCAGAATGTGCTCTCTCTGCTATAGTCTACAATATAGAAATTGCAGTCCATAGCCTCCTGGACCTTCACAACCAATCACAGAGCAATGTCCATGGAACTTTCTGGGGTGAAAGTGAGCTCTCTCCTCCCAAACCAGATCCACAGATGAACTGCATCAACTAATTAACAGGCTCTCCAAATGACATTGGTGAGTAACCCTCAGTCTCAGGCGGGGCTGCCTGGCACCTGCAAGCAGTCAAGAGTGCTAGAAGATGACAATTTTAGCTGGAATTCTCCTCTAAGATGGCTTCTCTCTTGACACTCCTCAAACTGGGCTGGAAGCTACAAGGAACAGATTGTTTTTTCTGCTTTGGCGCTCATTCTAGAGATCTGAAATAGAGAGTTCTCAGTACCATTTCCGGGTAGGGTTGCCAACTTCCTGGTTGTAGCGGGAGATCTCCTGGAATTACCATTGATCTCCAGGCAACACAGATCAGTTCCCCTAGAGAAAATGGCCGCTTTGGAAGCCAGGCTCTATGGCATCATACACCACTGACGTCTGTCCCCACCCCAAACCCCACCCTTCTCAGGCTCCACCCCAAAAATCTCCAGGTATTTCCCAACCCAAAGTTGGCTACCCTATCTCCAGGCTAGAATTCTTTGGGTGAAATACTGAAAGTTAAACAGATATAAAACACACTTTGTACTATAGATATACCCTCTATTGTCACTGAGGGAATGCAAAGTGCTTCGTGGGATATATGAGAATGTGGCAAAGACATTTTTCTTAATGTTCATTGGCAGCAGCCACAGACAGCTAAAAGATGGTTTATGTCACTTGAATGCTGTCTTTCTGCCTATGGACATGCCATCTGAAAGTAACATTAACAGAATTTAAGAGCAGCTTTAAATGTTTTAATGTAAATAAGTTATAGATACAGTTAATGCACCAGCTTTTCCATCAACATAAAAATACTTGAAGAATGGAAATTTTGTAACTAAATAAGGATATATAAAGCATGCTTTCCCACTGATAGCTAACATCATCATTTGCAATCAGTACTGCACCAAAGCAATCGCAACAATCCTGATTGATGGAGGGCTGTAATGTTTTTTATTCTGGCATCTGCAAAGATGAAGTTTGCAACTTAGAATTCAAATAAAAACTTGGGAATAAAGCAAAATAGAGTGCGGGGGGGGGGAACTCCATTGAATAGTAAGTGTACTCTGCCAAGAATGCATGCAGCATTGACCTGTCGCAGAATTACCATGGGAATGAGGTAGCATCCTGACATAATGGAGTGGACTATCTCACTTCAGACTGCCAAGTGGGTGGTCATGTCTTTAATACCTCCCTTTTAAAAACAAATCTTTGATTTGAAAGGTAGTAAAAAAAAGGACTGGACTAGAACCTCTCCCATGGTGCCGTGCTAAGCGGTGTTGCACCTTTATAAGTCCACTGAACTTAACCGGCTTTGAAGGGTGTAAGTGGTACTGCCAGTGTGCTAGGGTTTTGTTTTTGTTTTTAATAGAAAAACATTTTTTAAAAAAAAGATATCTCCCACTGGTAATCTGAACTGGCATAGTCTATTCTTGTTACTGAGATTTTACCACATTATTTTACATGTAGAGACCAGGTTAAACAAGAGAAGCTCTCACTTTTATATTATTTAGACAAACAAGGCCTATGGAGGAGATGACAATGAGTGAGGGAGCATCGGGAGGCAGGAAGGAATTTGTTAAAGGCTAGTTAAGAGGCTTAAAAACAGGAGAGGGAAGTAGCTGTGTTGATGGGGTGTTGCACCTAGAACAAAGAGTAGCCTGAAAGAAGTGGAGCAAGAAAGAAAGTGGAAGAAAAAATACACTATGCTAAGGGATGTTTGCTACACATAAGAAAAAGAATTTCACAAACACTCGTCACTCCAGTTTCCAGCTCTGTTAGAGATGTGCAGGTCATATTTGGTCCTTACATCAGAGCTGCCACATCAATCCGTTATTCTACAAAACATTTTTACTAATCAGGAAAAGGGCTGATTTATTTTCTTCACGTACTCGAAAACCATTATTAACCCCTCTTTGCTGAGAACCGAGCTCCCTAAGATCCCAGGGTTCTGTGTCACTTGGACTCTTGAAGACTCATCCCGAGGCTCAGTCATACCCCCCACACTGTCCCTTCACCACTATGACTAGGGAAGGGATCTTTCTGCCTGGATCACCACATTGGAACTCTTTAAGACTACGCTTGTACTGCAGGATCAAGCACTATATGCATCTTTTATCCTCTCCTCAGTTGTCTCAAATGTCACTCCCTTCCATCTCCAACCTTCCTCATCCAGTCCTGGCTTCCCACTTACTCCATTCTGACAGCACCTCCCCTCAAGTCCTGCTTAGCAGGCCTCTAGACTCCCCATTATACGCCCTCACCAATAACAACCCCATTTTTCTCCTCTCTTGTGGTGGCCACACTTCCTGTCCCTCCCAGGTGGACTCCCATTTTAGACTAGCTAGGGGTAATACTTTGCTATAGGGCATGGAAGAAGGGGCAGATTTCAGAACCTTCCTCCACGAATAGCTCAACAGTAATCTGATTCACATGCAAGTAATTATATGAATAGTTATTTGAAGTGCAGCTTTGTGGGAACTACTGCATGCAGTAAAGAACTTGTGCAAGATCTCCACATAGCCATTGAAATTTCAGCACATAAATACCTACCTCCATACCTCCCCCCCTCTCTCTCTCCCTCCCTCCCTCCCTCACCCCCCCTCCC
>NW_015169780.1:154023-182693 GCF_001447785.1 Gekko japonicus | reverse complement strand
GGCTTACAAGCTCCTTTCCCTTTCCCTCCCCACAACAGACACCCTGTGAGGTGGGTGAGGCTGAGAGAACTCTGCCACAAACTGCTCCTTCAGGAACAGCTGTGCCAGAGCTTGTGACTGACCCAAAGTCACATCAGCAGGTGCAAGTGGAGGAGTGGGGAATCAAACCCGGTTCTCCCAGATTAGAGTCTGCACACTTAACCACTACACCAAAAGTCTAGCTATCTTTTCCAGTGTGATTGTCAGCAGGGGTTGGTGTGTGAAAATTAAATCCCAGGTGGCAGGAGCCTATCAGCAACTTTATTCCCACTAAGGGGGGGGGGGAGAGACAGAATATGTGAAAGCATCTGTTAGCCTATAATGACTAGTTGCCTAAAAAAGCATATAACACTATAGGACACCTCAGTCTCTGTTGTTTGTTTTTATTATATATTCAAAAGATTTTGGATATACAAGTATATTGTGTCAGATATACAGGCTGTGTGTACTGAAACGAATAAACATATATTGTAATAAATTAGGCATCTGTGGATATACAACCATATGTTCCCTTTGGAGGTTCAACCTCCAGCAGTGCTGTGGGATCTATTTGTTCACAAGGTTTCTTTGTACAAACTCATGCTTATACTAAATACTTGCCTCAAAGAGATGCAGTGGGTTTCCCTCACTACCACTCCCCACCCCCGACTTTTAGCCAGCTTTTGATAAAGGAGTAAAATCCAGCCACATTTTTAGCACTGATAGTTTCGTTTTGAAAGCTGCAGTGCTGAGCAACATCCCAAAAGAAATATCTGCATCTTCTGGAAGAATGTTTGTGACTCTTTTGGTTAGGGACGTGGAGGCAACATCCCACTGTGACAACGTTGGAGGATGTGAGCTAAGCGCACAGTGAGAGCCCTGCCTCAGGGTCACAAATGTTCTTGGATGTCAAAGCAATGCAGCCGTATCAAACTGAAAGCAATATGAAGAGTCAGCAGAAGGTCTTCAGTTCTGAAGTTACAGCCCCAGGATATGTCCGGATGAAACTGTCTCAGTCCTAACATGATTTAAGTGGAGTTGCCAGAAGAAGAAGAAAAACCAGAGGTGGAAGTCTTTGGACAGGGGCCCTAACATAAGTTGTTCTTTACTGAAACATTGCTACTATGGTAGTTGTTTCAGCAAACCACTAAACTAGTTCCAGTGGCCGAGCCATGTTCTTGCTTTGTAGTCCAACCCCCATCCTGACCTCAAGACATGGTTTGGGTAGGCAGGAGAGAAAACTAGTCCAACTGGAATACATGTCCAATTGGTGAAAGACACCAAAACAACAGCCATCTCTGTATTAGTTTAGCCGTAGCAACTGAAAGTGAAGTCTAATTGAAACAGTAATTACCTTTTTCCCCTGAAAGGGGATAAAGTTCAGATTTTAAGCAGTCTTCAGGATACAAGAATTCATCCACCGATCAGTCATCCATGCCCTCTTGTCAGGCAGTGAACTTGGCAGAGATGAAAAGGAACTAATCTGTGCGTATAAAGAGATGCTGATATCGCCTTTCAGTTATGTTAGGCCCAAACCATCAATGTCTGTTGTATTTGCCTTAGGATATTTTTTCAAATGCAAATCGTATGTCTTTTTGAATGAAGAAACACAAATTAATCAAATAGTAGTCTGTCTTTTACAACCAGATTTTAATAACCTGAACACAAAATGACAATTTCCTTTTCTTTTTTAAAAAAGGGTGTTCTTTTTTGGGCTGCTATCTGAAGGTGAAGTGTCTGTGGATGGGGTTACCCATGTTCTTTTAGGAGAGGGCATTTACCAGGCCACTGGATCTAACCACCCAGCATAAAAAAGCAGCAGCAGAAAATGAAGAGCAGAAGCAGATTTTATATTTCAACAGGAAATTGCTAGAACACACACAGGAAACTGCTGGCATCGCCAAAAAGAGATTTTTACCAGGGCATGTTTTTCAGAGTCTTATAACACAGCCACTTTGGGTCCTCAGAAAGGTGGGTTATAAATGAAATTTTAAAAGTAAAGGTTCTTAAATAATATACTAAGCTTCTTTAAAACAAAGAAAGGGAAAACCTTGTTTTTCCATGTGTAATTCAGCAAAAGCAAAATAGATGGGTCAAGTCTCACTGGAAACTCACGGGCGGGGGGGGGAGTTACTTCAATTGGCTTCACACTTTTGGGGCTTCCAAGAGATCTACCTGGACAGCAAAATACCTGGGATCCACAAAAGGAGACTGATTTGCAGTTAGTGCATCCCAAGCTTGACATCCTTTGCATTGCCTGCCAATTTAAGTTCAAAACTTACTAGACCTTGTTCCATACAAATGATCCCTCACCTCTGATAGGTGTGGGGGTTTGTTTTTTGCTTTTTTAGGAAATTATGCCTTTTCCCCCAAAGTAGAGAATTTTTTTCTGCCTGTGTGTGCATGTTAAACATGCCAAAAGGGTCTTGCAACAAGACCAAATGTTTGAGCATGGGCCCATCTGTGTTCCTGGTACAAGTAAGATTATTGTATTGTATCAGAATTATTGTATCAGAAATATACAATAATTATTGTATCAAAAATATAGACATAAGCAAAACAAGCAGAGATTCATCTTTGTCCTCCATGCAGTCTCACAGTGGAAATGCAGGTGCACTGGCCAGCCACGGAGAAAGAACTTTCTAGCTTCCTAGATCTGAAAAGGGGTGCTCTCCCCACTCGGCATGATGTGCAGCGTTTCCCACTGAAAACATTCCTTCTTTGCTACTGTCTGAAGAACATGTATATTTCTACCTCTCCTCTCCTCTTCAACATTCAGTAGGATTCATTTTTCTTCAATGACCCAACAAACCTTGTTTAAAAATGTGTCCAGTGTGGCACAAAAATGACCCAAACCAATGAACATTCTCTTTGCCTTTGCAATTCACCCCAAAGGCCAATTCCAATAGAGCTTTCAGGCTGAAAGCAGCTCTCCGGGAAAAGGCTCTGACCATTGCTTTGACCATACAGAGTTTTGTTGGCAGGGTAATGTCTCTAGTTTTTATTATGCTGTCTAGGCTTGCTATCACTTTCCTCCCAAAGAGCAGGCGTCTTTTAATTTCATGGCTGAAGTCCCCATCTGCAGTGATCTTAAATCCCAGGAACGTGAAGTCTGTCACTGCTTCCATGATGTCCCCTTCTATTTGCCAAGGAGTGATGGGGCCGGATGCCATGATCTTAGTTTTTTTGATGTTGAGTTTCAAGCCAACTTTTGCACTCTCCTCTTTCACCCTCAACAAGAAGCTCTTGAGGTCCTCCTCACTTTCTGCCATTAGAGTGGTATCGTCTGCATATCTGAGGTTGTTGATCTTTTTCCCAGCAATCTTAATTCCAGTTTGTGATTCATCCAGACTGGCATTTCGTATGATGTACTCTGCATGTAAATTAAATAAGCAAGGTGACAATATACATCCTTGTCATACTCCTTTTCCTATGCTAGACCAATCTGTTGTTCCATATCCGGTTCAAACTGACGTTTCTTGACCCTTATACAGGTTTCTCAGAAGACATGTGAGGTGGTCTGGTACTCCCATCTCTTTAAGGACTTGCCATAGTTTGTTGTGATCCACACAATCAAAGGCTTTAGCACAGTCAATGAAGCAGAAGTAGATGTTTTTCTGGTACACCCTTGCAGGTGCAAGTGCCCCCCTTTATGGGGGCCTGATGAGTGGGAGGGTGGGGCTGCCCAGGGAGAGGAACCAACCCCTGCACTGGCTGAAATAGCTCTGCCCTGGGCAGTTGGAATCGGTGCACCTGCATAGGTGGGCACACGTTACCGGGAACCCTGGTCTCAAGCATTCTCAGCTGCTTTTGTCAAAGAGTTCCTCTTCAAGACATCTCTGGGTTGGCCATGTGGTCCTCATTGGAGACGTTCACTTAGTACTATGCCATAGATGTGAGTACAAGGCAGGAGTCAGCTGTGAATCAAGCAGTTCTACACTCTCTGTTTGATTGAATGGCTCAACTAGCCTATAGGTAAGCCTGCTAGCTATACTCCCAATGAGGAGGGGGAAGATGAAAACAGGGTTGAACTTACCAGTAACTGCTGTTCATCGAGATCCTCTATGCAGGCACACGTTCCCTTTCTACTTCCCCTCTGTGAACACTTTCAGATTTCTCTCACACTCTTTTTTTCAGCTCCAGTGGCTCAGTAGAAGCTATTTTCAGTAGGAAAAGCTGCACAGCATACCAAATAGGGAGGGCGCCCCTTTTCAGATCTAGGAAGCTAGAAAGTTCTTTCTACACGGCCAGCCTGTGCAAGTGCAGTCCCAGTGTATGCCTGCACAGAGGACCTCGACAAGCAACAGCTACAGGGAATTACTACCCTGTTGTACTGCTAAGCAAGTGAAGGTGCACAGAAGATCAAAAATACCACTTGTTGATGAGTAACTGAGGGCTGGTACACACAGATGCCTCCTGTTCAGGCATTGACCAGGCCCATGCCTGCTCACTTTCAATGGGGCCTCCAGACACAACCTGGAGTCAAGGGTGTCTTTCCAACCATACCATGGATTCCTGTACCTATTGGGAGTCATTAGGAACATTTGAGACTGATATTCAGAAGCACTTGACTGATCTAACTCTATCACTCTGTGGCCCCATTTGCTCCGCTGTCTTACCAAACCCAGGCTGGAACAGAAATTCCCCTCCACATTGCATGCCACTTTTACTTTGATTGATTGTTGGATTTTATGGCAGTGTCCAGACTGCATGCCTTTGATCTCTTGGTTTTGTGGTAGCCATCTGCATAGATTTATGGCCATTTAATGGCCATTCAGGGGTGACTCTGCAGTCAGTATGGTGTTGGTATGGTATGGTATTTGAATATGGTTTTGAGCTGCATCTTTTTCTGTTCCAGTGTGGATTTGGTAAAACAGTGGAACAAATGCTAGATGCATATTGGGCCTTCACAAATCTTTCTCCCACACACACTTGATTATTTTGACCTGAGCAAAGTTTATCCATTCGTTTAAACCATTTCTCACAATCTTTCTACGTTACCCAAGCTCTTCTATCCATTCTCATTACTCCGACATAGTTCAATTTGATTGCTAGTTCTGACTTTTGAACATTTAGACCAAGTCTTCTTTTGAAAAAAATGGTAGATGATTAAGCTATTCTTAAGCAGACATGGTGCTTATATGGGGGGGGGGGAATAGAATAAACTGTGCAGACAAAAAGAAATATGAAAAAGCATTTTTGTATGTTCTAAATAAAGATCAGACAACATCAAACTGGAATATTTCCAACGTGAACATATAGGTGCACAATATACAGATCATTCAGTAAAGGTACATAGTTCATATACATAACATACATATTGTGTAATTCTGATGTGGATAGTTACACAAGAAAATTAGATGTGGATAGTTACACAAGAAAATTCAAATGAATGATCAGAAACAAGCCATTCCAAAAAAAAAGCTTATCTAAGCAAATCTGCTTATCTAAGCAAATACAAATAGGCAAATAAACGCAAACAGTTCCAAAAGGAGGCTCTTCTTACGAGGGTGCCAGCTACAGTCTATATCATTTTACTGTAAAGCTTTATTGAAGTAGAACCAGTACTGTTCTTTAAACTGCTGTTGGTTAATGGTTCATGGTTTATCCAACACCACTCATAATTTTTTTAAATTAAAACAATCCAGTAATTGAATCCAGTTACCTGGATCATCCTTCTTCTTTGATTCTTTGATAGATTTCAGCCTCCAAAAAGTCCAATATTATTCTTAATAGAGTATAACTCCTTAGACAGGCAAACAGTCACAGGTTTTAGATGGATCAATGTTTAACATTACAAAGCTGGTGTTTACAGAATATATAGCTGTAGGTTTCAGAATCAAGTTTTCACCCGGTTTCAGAGGTTATATACAGATAGTTGCTTACGCTACACTGGTGGAAATAGGAATGTTTTTCCATACTCCACAGAAATTGTCACTTGACCCTTTTCCAGTAGCTGCCTTAAATTTATGTCTTCTAATTGTCTTGTAGACCCTCTTTGCTCTTATTTCCATCCTTTTCAGTCCTCTTGTCAAAAATCATCATTGATCTTGGTACTTGTTATGTCCGCTGACCGCCACTAGGCGCCAGCGGTGTGCAACCTGAGCTTCGCTCCATAAGAACAATAGGGACTAGGATCCTGAGCCTCCCAGTTAGCACCTATCAGAACTGTGGTGGGAAGTTCAAACCTTACAATGGGACTGGTGGGTGTGGCCCCACAACTGTATATAGTTGGCTGCCCTGGCCGGTATTGTGTTGGTGTGCTGTGTACCAGTAAACTATGAGCTGTTAATCACTAAGCGTCTGTCTTCTCTACGCATCGAACCCAGTATGCAACAATGGCGACGAGGATGGGATCCCGCTGAGCTGGCTGGGCTGCTAGGGTGCCTGAGGAAGACCAGGAACCACCGCTGCTTCAACAGATGAGCACCGAAGGTGCACAATCCGCTTCCCCATCACAACCATGCAGCATGATGGCAGTCGCTCTGGGATCGGGACTGGTCCCACCGTTCGACCCTACCTGGCCGCATCACTGAGAAGTCTGGGTTGAGGGACTTAAGTCCATCTTGGCATTCTATGAGGTCACTGATGAAGGAAGGAAGAAGGGCCTCCTCATCAGCTCATGTGGCCCCACCACAGTGGAGTTAGCTCACAACTTGCTCACAACTTGCTCGAGGAGATCATCAAGGCGCTCCAGGATCACTTTGTTCCCAGGCCATCAGAGATCTTGTGCCATGTGGCATTTCACTCCCGGCAACAGCAACCATGAGAACCTGTCGCTGTGTACCTGGCTGAGCTCCGCCGGCTCGCCTCGGAGTGCACTTTCGGGGGCCAACTGGATATGACCCTCCGCGACAGACTGGTTTGTGGGCTCAGTGATGAGAAGCTCAGGCAACGGATCATGGAGGATGAAAAGTGTACTTTCGCCTCGGCCCTCTTCACTGCCACAGCTTGGGAGAGGAACCATCTTGCCGCATCAACCACCACTTCGCAAACCATCGTGACTCATAGGGAGGCTTTTAAGGTAAAGAGACTGCAGTTTGGGGTCAGCGTGGCCCTGGGGCTTTTTCAACATATGATGGACTCTCTCTTGAAAGGGATTCCAGGTGGTGCACCATTTTTCGATGATGTGCTGATTGCCACAGCTATGCTGGTTGAGTTCACCTCCAGACTGCACACCATCCTTTGCCGCTTCCATGAGGCTGGGCTGAAAGCGAAACAGGAGAAGTGCCTGCTGGGGGTTCCATCCGTTGATTTCCTGGGCTTCACGGTTGACGTGGATGGCCTCCATCTGGCTAGGGACAAGGTGAAGGCCATTGTCGAGGCTCCTCCGCCCAAATCTAAGGCAGAGCTCCAGGCATTCTTGAACTTCTATCACAAGGCAACAGTTGCAGAACCCTTGCACCACCTCCTGGACAAGCAGGCCCCCTAGTCTTGGGGGACCCACCAGGCCGCCACATTCAAGGGTGTCAAAGCGCTGCTTGTCTCTAATACAGTCCTGGTGCATTTTGATGAATCCTTGCTGGTGGTTCTGTCCTGTGATGCTTCCCCCTATGGCGTGGGTGGTTTGTTGGCCCACCGGCTCCCAGATGGGTGGGAGGTGCCCGTCGCATACTATTCCCGGATGCTGTCGGCAGTGGAATGAAACTATGCCCAGATTGACCGCGAGTGTCTCACTATCATGGCAGGCATTAAAAAGTTCCACGACTTCATCTACGGCTGGCCCTTCACCATTGCCACGGACCATCGCCCGTTTCTCAGCCTCTTCGCCGCGGACCGGCAGATACTACAGTTCCTCTCGCTGTGGGTCCTCCGGTGGTCCATTTTTCTGTCCAGCTAAAACTATGCCCTCGAGCACCGCCCCGGGAAGGCGATGGGTCACGCCGATGCCCTTAGCCGCGTACCCCTGCTGTCCGTCGAAGCTGAACTGGCTCCGGCACACCATGTCCTGCAGGTTGACCTCCCCGAGTCTCCCCCTCAGGCCAGAGACATTGCTCGCTGCTCGGCCAGGGACCCGATCCTCTCCCGAGTTCTGGGCTGGGTGGTGAGGGGTGGCCCACGGCCGCAGTGGGCCCCAAGTTTGCAGCCTACACAATTTGCAGGGATGAGTTGTCCCCACATAAGGGATGCCTACTGTGGGGGGACAGAGTGGTAGTCCCCAGTGCCCTGCGTAACCAAGTCCAAAAAGCCCTGCATGAAGCCCACCCAGGGATCATCTGCATGAAGGCCCTGGCCAGGAGTTACGTATGGTGGCCAGGAATTGATGTGGAAGTGAAGGCTTGGGTGAAGCGCTGCCAAGCTGCCTGGCCGTCTCCACCGAGCACACCCACACAATCTTGGAGGTCCACCAGGACGCCATGGTCAAGGCTCCACATCGATTTTGCCGGACCATTTCACGGGCTGCTATTTCTGGTCACGGTCGACTCCTACTTGAAGCGGCTGGAGATAAGCCCCGTCTCAGCCACCTCCTCCAAGGCCAGCATCCGGGCCCTTCATCGGATTTT
Source organism: Gekko japonicus (assembly GCF_001447785.1). NCBI lineage: Eukaryota > Metazoa > Chordata > Lepidosauria > Squamata > Gekkonidae > Gekko > Gekko japonicus. Next base: position 174,171 of record NW_015169780.1, on the reverse strand, counting down.
CATGACCCATGGGCTGCCTGACACCATCGTCTCGGACAACGGGTTGGCGTTTACATCCAAAGAGTTCCAGGAGTTCCTCTGCAGCAACCTGATCAGGCACATGAAGTCTGCCCCATTCCACCCCACCACCAATGGGCAGGTGGAACGGATGGTGTGCACCGCTAAAGAAGCCCTTAGCTGCCTGATGGAGGGGGACTGGGAGTTCTGTCTGGCCCGTTTCCTCTTGGCGCAATGGACCACTCCCAACCCAGTAAATGGCCACTGCCCGGCAGAACTTGGACAGACTACATCTCGATAGGGCCCCAGAGTTGCACAGTCTGTCCGAACAGAGGGAGGCGCCCTGTGGGTTCTTCCCAGAGGACATAGTATACATCTGGAACTACAGCAAGGACTCCCCATGGCTAGCTGGCCGAATACTCCGTGCCACAGGTCCTGTGTCCTATGAGGTTTCCACGGAAGACAGTCAGGTCCTGCAGCAGCATGTCAACCAGCTGAGATGGTGCCTGCTTCCGGCTTCAGAGAACGCCCCTGCTCTGGGTAACCATGACGCAGACCTGCCAGACAGCCCCAACTGCGAAACCGCCAATGGCAGTTTGCAGGAGCAGGCTCCCATCCCCAGGACACAGCCTGACAATGGGCCACTTGCCTCCACCCCAGCGCCAGAAGAGGCTCCTCCACCACTGTAGCCGAGCACACCGGTAACTCCACCAGCTAGGGCTTCTGATGCCCCGGTTCCTGCTCTTAGGCATTCCATGTGAGAGCACTGGCCCCCAGCCTATCTCAAAGACTATGTCACCTAGGCTGGGCTCGTACTACAGGGGGAGGGATGTTATGTCTGCTGACCGCCACTAGGTGCCAGCGGTATGCAACCCGAGCTTGGCATTTCTCCAAGCACTTGCTGAGCAGGGCCCCCCACGTAGGTGGATCTATCCTCGGCCAGCACAACTCTGGAACATCTATGCTCAGGTTATCTGGGAGGACGAACAGTGGTTAGAGCACTTTAGAATGTCCAGGGCCACCTTCCTGCGGATAGTGGATGCTCTCAGGATGCATCTCCAGCATGAGGGGACCACCATGAGGGGACCCCATACCAGCAGAGGAACGTGTGGCCATTGCCATATCTTGGCTGGCCAACACCACCTGCTACCGTGTGGTTGGCACCCTGTTCGGTGTGGCGAGATCCACTGTGGCCAGCATAGTGGCAGAGGTTTGCCTTACAATTGAGGCACATCTGATGAGCCAAACAATATGTCTGCGATCACCTGGACAGGTAAGCATCTCCCATGTAAAGCACACACATGACAGAAATGAGGTGTTTTCTAACATATGTCCCTCGAGGCACAGGAAATGTAATGGTGTAATAGTGACCAGTCAGTGATATCTATGGATGACCCCTACTGTGGTGCTGTCCAGATGGCAATTACTACAAAGGGGAGCCGAAAGTGATAATTGTCAAAATTTATAACAGGACCTTAGGAGGTGCCAGTGACGCAGGCATGGTTGTATTCAATGCTCTCTCTCAGCAGAGTTAGTGTGAGCAAGCACAGTTTTTTAGCCTCTGGCTCTCACATTTTGGTCATAGCTCAGGAAGGATGGCTCCAGAGCAAACTAATTCATGCAGTAGCCAAATTGCTCGCTCACAACTTTAATGCCAGTAGCTCACAAAGCAGAATTTTTGCTCACAAGACTCCACAGCTTAGAGGGAGCACTGGCTGGGTCATATGTGTGTCAAGCAATGCCATAAGTTACAACTGTGCCACAATGTACACAAGTTGCTAGCAAGCATTTCACTTTGTAACTGTCATCAGGTAATTTCATATGTGTCTGTGGGCATTGTTGTCTATGTTAAAAAGATTGTATTGGGCCTGTAACTACAAATGATAAACGTCCCACCAGGGTAATGTCTTGGGAGTTTAGAGCATGCATTCATAGAAACCAGTAGTTATGCTGTAATTATAAAGTACTGTAGATAATACGTATGACCTTTACTGATAAATCTAGGTAGAGCAAGGTAATCTGGGCCATGAACAGTGATGTTATCCTTTCCTTTTGCCAAGTCATGCTGGGGTTTGAGGAGCTCGGATTTCCTCACTGTGTGGGATCCCTGGATGGCTGCCACATCCCAATCCGGGCACCGCCAGGGCAAGCCGCAGAGTACTACAATTGGAAACATCACTACTCCGTCCTCCTGCAGGGGACTGTGGATCACCGAGGCCCATTCATTGACATTACAGGGGTTGAAGCCGGCAGGAGCCATGATGCTCATCTACTCAGGCACTGGATTCTGTCACAGGCACCAGCTCCACAGAGGCAGGTTGCACAGTGTGCTGTAGGTGAACAACGTCTGTGTGGAGACGCCTTACAACCTGCCTCAGGGTGTTGATTAGGTTCAGCACCTGGTGGACTGTGGAGTGAAGGAAGGGGGGGGAAGTTAGATAAGGCCTTGTTGTGGAATCCCCATGGGATTGCAGTTGGCTGTGGCAATCAGATCACCACATATCGATAACATTGGCCCATATGGTGGGGACTGGTTTTTCGGAGAGGAAAACCATGTCATCAAAGCCACATGCCTCGCAAGCCCATGTTTTCGCCTGCCCACACTGCCTGGTGGGGCTATTTCCCTTCATAATTTGCTGCCACCACTCACTGGATTGATACCGCCTTCCTAGATGGACAGTGAGACCCCTCTGGTTGATTCCCCAACCCAGGAAAGTGGGTACCACAATCTTTGGGTGCCCCCTGGAGAGTTGGCAACCCCTCCGATTTGGGCCCGTTTTGGATCCCTGGCCTCCTTTTGCCCCTGGTAACATGCTAAGTGGGGAGAACTAAGTGGCCAAGGCACACCAGGTCCTAAAACTCAAAAAAGTTTACTTGAACTATGTATAACTTAGGCAAAGGAAATAATCACAGGCACTCAACACAACTGGGCACAGAATATAAACGGGAGTTAAAATGCAGGTACACCCCCATCTCCCTATCTCTGGAGATGCTGGGCCTCAGGAAGGGATTAGCTTTCCCCTCTCCTTGTTGTTGTGGAAAAACCCCAGCCCTCCTCTGGGACTGTTCACCTGGACTGCCACCCTCCTGGCTGTCCACCACAATTCACAGTGACCTGGACATCTCACGGGGTCCAGATTATGCCTGGATAGGGTGTGCACAGCAAGTTTTAACAGATTGGATTTACATCTGGTGTCCACCTGGGCCTCATATTCATGGAGCCCTGGCATCCACGGCAGGACCCCGCTTCCTCCGCTGCCACGGCAGCCTGGGGTGACACCACTGGACCTAAGGTCAACAGAATACAGCTCATAATCAGAGCAAGAAGGGCATTCCCCACAGGGCAACTTGGATAATCTTACCTGCATCTGACTCTGCTGAGGAAGCCATCTGGATGGGTCCTCTGGGAACCGCCCCCTGTTCCCACTCCTCAGTCGACACATCTGAAACGCACAAAGTTTGTTTGAGGGAAGCTTGTAGTCCAACGAGCAGCCTCCAAACACTAGTAGACCTGCGTGAGTTCTTACACAGGTATGGTAAATTTGGCCACCGCACTCTGGCCTCTCCAACTGTTGTTTCCATCAGCACGGCAACTCCACACGCCCCATAACCTCCCACTTCCCAACCAACCACGGCAGCTGTGGTCTCTCAACACAAATTATTCCCCATGCACAACCTGTTTCCCCATCAGGCCTGGAATGTCTCCTGCGTGGATAGACAGCTGTCTGCAACGTGTGCCCTCTCTGATAGCAGATGCTGGGCACTTTGGTCTGCAGAAACATCTCCAAATCAAGGGGGGGGGGACCCAGCAGCAATTCAAGAACAACTGGAATGACAGTATCCACTCACCCTCTGCCGTGTCCCCTGAAGGTACCACTACCACACTATCAGCAGCCTGCTGGGGTTTGTCTGCCTTGGAGGGAGGGGGAGAAGCGGTCCCTGCAGGGGTCAACATTTAACTTTAGCTCATGTTCAGATTTGTGATTTGCAGTCAGGGCGTTACTCATATCGTCCCCTCACCTGCTCCATTGTCCCCAGAGGAAAGCGTGAGGTTTTCCATCTCTCTGGACGCCTGGGAGGGTCCAGCTGCAGGAAAAGGAGTGGGAGATCTGTTCAGGTCACGGTTTAACATTGGTTGGGGGGTGACATTTGGAGAAGGGATTAGCTGTCACTTCAGTAGTCACATAAATGACTGGGGGTGCATGAGGCCCACAGGCTATGATCACTATGCCTGCGCAAAAGGCACACTCACCAGCGCATGGTTCTTGCCCCAGATCCTCTATGGGCGCATCCTCAGAGGAGGAGGACTGCAGGGGTGCCCTGGCTCACTGGGACCATCCCCGTCTCCGTACTCGAGGTGTGTCTAAAGATAGTAAAGTGTAGTGCTTAAAATGAGGATGGAAGTTAATGCTGGAGTGTGCGAGTATAAAACCTCATGCATGGACAGTATGGCTACAGGAACCGTGCTATCAATGCTTGCCTTTTCAAAATACCACAGGTAGAGATGTCCACATTAAAAACAATGCTTTCCAACAGCCATGAGCCAAGTTCCTTGTTTACAAGGAAAGGGTTGTGGCACACTAGAATCCACAGCTTAGAACACACTTTACAAACACAGTTACCTTGGCATGCCTTGGTGTCATACTCTGAGTTGGCATGCGTCTCTGTGATACTCCATAAACCCTCTGGACTGGGGCCATTCCATGGCTGAGTGGCCCATAGTTAGTGCAGCAGACATTGACCAATCAGACATGCGTTTGTTACTTTCCTCCATTCTTTCTCCCTTGCTGCCACTTTGTCTGGGACTATGTCCCAAGATTCTTCAGATCTCTCTTGAAAATCTACCTGAAGCCACTGGCACAACTCCTCTGTCCCCATCCCCTACCTGTGCCAATTCACACATTTAAAAGTGCAGGTGTCTGCCTCAAGAACTCTCTGACATGCAGTGGGAATTTTGTGCCTCCCAGATGCACAAAGGCTTAATTCTGGTTGAGACTGTGGCATGTGAGGGGAAGGGGCTTTAGTCTCCTGTCATCCCAGTGTCATTTCTGCATCCTGAAACTACCCAGGGGCCCTTCTGTTTGCTCTATTGCAAAAATTTCCTGTCACCTTTTAAGATGTGAAACTTTTGCAGCAGAGCAAACCATGGCTTCCTGAGGTGGTTTCAGGGTGCAAAAACAGCATCGGGAGGAAAGGCCAAGTCCCCTTCTCCACATGTGTCACAGTGACTATAGAATTGGCCCTGTGTGCATTTGGGAGGCATGAAACTCCCATTTCAAGTTTTATCCAAAGACTTCAAGAGGATTCTATGTAACATGTGAATTGACCCTAAGCATACATTTGTCTGCTGCTTATCCCTGCCTTTACCTCCCTTTGCTGTTTCTCTTGTTCTCTCTCCATTTTTTAGATTGTAGGTTCCTTGGGGCAGGTAAATATCTTCTTGTATTCTGTAACAGTGCACATTGATGATGCTGTATAAAGGATAGTGACCATTGTGCTGATGTCATGGAATGGTACCCAATAAGGAAAAAAAGGGGAAAGGGGAAAAGAACTGAACCTAAAACCTAGAATTCAGAACCTAAAAAGGTTAGTCAAGAATGGAAGAGGGCCAACTCTAAAAATCTAATTATGAAACATACAAAAATATACATGTATTTATTAAACACAAATTAAAATCACAAATAAGGGCCCATTCATACCTCATATACAGATATAAAAATACAAAGGCTGATGAAGTAGACCTAACGCGTTTTGGCCTTCACAGGCCTTCCTCAGAGGTCTAATGCAAATAGAATATATTGGCTAATATGTAAAAACATACAATCATACATATACAAAATATGAAATAAAGACCAGAACACAATTGCTGTAAACATAAAAGAAATAGAAAATTAGACACATATACTACAACTATTAAATATATTGTAAATATATTATCTAACAAAAAGCCATTAACTTACTTCCAAAGTTTAACCACTGGGCAAAAATACAAATGAAACCTCCAGTGCAATCACATGTCCAGTGGTACTTCTCTAGAAACAACAAAAGGGTAGGAATCAATGCATTAAACAGCTAATTTAATAAAAAACAAAGAAAAAACAAAAAAATAATAAAATAAAGTCACCTCTGGTCAACTATATATTCTCCTGAGATTGTATAGCCAAATGTTCCCAATGAAATACTCCTTCAGTTAAGAGCATTGTTGCTCAAAAAAGGATCAAGTAGTCGGTAATGTGAAAGACCTCTACCTGGGTCCTTGAAAAGCTGCTGCTAGAGAAAGTTATTTCAACACAGCTGCAGTGTCTGGCAGCAGACCTGTTATTGGAATACATTTCCTCTTATTTAGGGAAAACATACCTTCCTTGCACTGATGTTGTCAAGGGTGCACTGGAAAAGGGGGACTTATGAACACAACGGTAATCCTCAGTAGAAAAAGCTGAAGATATTTAGAGATTTACATGGGGCTTTTCTGTCTATCCAGCTGGGTCTCCCCACCTGCACCCACAGGCGCGCCAGGAGGTGGAATCGGGGAGGGTGGTGACTGCTGGGAGGGAAGCCTTCCCAGTCCTCCAACACCTCCAACTTTGCTCAACACTGAGAGGCAGTTCTCGGGTAGCCCTCTGCAGTGAGGAGCCTGGCCACCGTCCTCAGATGGGTGCTTGGCATTATCCTGGGCCTAGCGTCCAGTTCATGGAGGAGTTCAAGCAGCCTTATCAGCTCCTCCTTCTGTCAGTAAATGCCCAAACACCTCGCCGCCATCGCAAAAAGTTTTGGGTGCGGGGCTTTTGTGCACATGTACAAACTAACGCTGGAGATTTGGGCTTCTGCATTCAATGCAGTGGGGTGTGTGTGTTTGTGATAGTCGACCCAAGGGTTGACACTTTTGCCAAGGAGTAGAGTGGTCTACCACAGTGGCCACTATCCCAAGGAAAATGAAGGACACTCTTTGAAGTTTTGCAAATTCAGCCCAGTGTCTTTTATTATTAGTCTGCCCCTCCAAACACTTCCCCCTGATCTCTCCAAAAACTTCCACCACCCCTCCCCACAAACCAGTTTGAGTTCAGGAGTCCCAAAATGGCCAATTAGCTCCACGGAAACTTCTAAAGATCTTCAAAAAAGCCCCCCAATCCCCTGCGTTTATTTAAAATGAGTGCATGCTTCATTCCACATCTGCGTGTTTCTATATTCCAGCGTGCATGCGCTCAAACTGCTGAAAACTCAATCTAGAATGGACTCGTCTCCAAAAAAAGGAGTTTTTTGGTAGCAAGACAAGCTGGAGCTGATGCTGAAGTTTCTTTGGGAGCACAACTATGGGGAGAGGGTCATGACCAGTACCCATATGAAGACCCTCAGCCTCTTCGAGGAGGTGGCCACCGCACTGACCGAGGCTGGACACCCAAGAAATGTGTCTCAGTGCTGCGCCAAATTTAAATGAGAAAAAGCCGCATTTTTCAAGGCACTTGAGGACTGGAGGGGGATACCCCCTATCGTCGGTAGCCCCCCCCCGGTTAACCTCCTTCGGAGACTTTGGGAACAGGGGAGGAAACCGAGCTGGGAGAAGAGGAGACCAGCAAGTAAGTGCCCTCCCCAGTATAATGGAGTGCTCCATTACATTTCACTTGCATGCCCCAACAAATTCCCCCCCCCTTCCCATAGAATCATACTGGCCCAAAAGAAGCTGCAGGCAGGCAGCACTGCAGGACTCTCCAGGATCCTCTCCAGAAAGGGGTGAGCAAATATAGCTCCCACTAGGCAGGTAGGGGGATTGGCTATTGCCTCACTCCCTTTTTTCTTCCTGAGTTAAAGGAACCACATTTCTTTAAAAATTTTCACAGGCTGAAAGGGAAGGGAAACATATCTCAGAACCCTGCTAATGTTGTGGCAGTCAAGGAGATCTCACTCTGATGCAGAATCTTGTAGGTTTTCTCTTAGTCTAACCAACCTCCCAGGGTTTTCTTGAGAATATCAAAGTGGAGCCAGGTTGTGTGGGTGCCCATATACTATACTGTACTGCTATACTGTACTGAGGTTCAGGACGAGTGATGCGCTTTGCAACCTGGCAATGCACACCTCCTGAAAGATGACTGCAGATCTGGGAAGTTGGTGCCTGTGGGTGTCTGTTTTCTCCATGCCAGTTGCAGCCAGTGTTCCCTCTAAGCTGAATTACTGTAAGCAGGATTGCAGTTCTATAGCCTCCAGCTCACAGACTCCTCCAGTGAGAGGGAGCAATGGTTACAGGTAAAGTTGGATTGGAATCCCTATCATGAGGTCAAGGTAGCATGGTCTGGTGAGGTTTTCACTGCCTCACATGACTGAACTGTGGAGTTTGTTGGGTGTCCTGCTGTAGATTGGGAAAGCACCATCGAAATAGCCTTGCACCCTAGGAGAGGTGGTAAGTGGGTCCTCAGTAGATTAGAGCACTATACAGTGTGTAAAAGGGGGACCTGGCCGAGGGAACACAGGAAAGCATATATTAATCGTATTTCCCGTGTCATTTTCAACAGGACTGGGACTATGTGTGAGCGTGGCTATACAGACCACAGGATCCCCTCCAGAGAGCAATCAAGGTATATTTAGATGTATTATTGGGAAGTCATCTGTCCATGCACAAGGATCAGTGCCTGGAATGGTAACTGTACTGGGATGTAAACCTGAGCGCCTGACTGAGGTTAAGCATCCCTGGGCATGGGAAGTGTGAACGTTTGCCTGCCCCTATTAACCTTTAATTTTCAACCACTCATTTTAGGGTCAGTGGACACAGAGACGGCTTCCACCCAGTCAGGGGGGCAGGAAGCGGCACCAGAAGCCACCTTTGAATCCCCAAGTGGTAAGAGCAATGGCCATTACTTGACTTGCCAAGGAATAACATTGCACATTCTAACGGCTACCCATTCTCTCGCAGGAGTAGGTGAACTGAGCTACAGGGGCCAGGCTGCAGCAGCGGAAATCCCCCCCCCAACTCCTGACCAGCGGCTGGACTTCATACAGGCCACCCTTGAGCAGCTCCAGGCCAGTGTGGAGCTGCTCAGGGCAAGCGTGGACACGACTTGCCAGAAACATGAGTATCCTTTCCTGCCTGGTCCTGTGATCAACGTTAGGAATATGAGAGACATCCAGGGCACATGGGCAGTTATCAGCACAGTTTTTATTGAACAGCTGCCACTGGTATGGTGAACCAAAAAAATCCCACAACAAACATAACAACAACCATAACTGCAGTTCACTGAGAAGGTCAGGGCTCCCCTGCCCCCACCTTTGGCACCCTCTCATTTTGTGTTAAGTGGCTTCCTTTGTAGTGGGAAACAGCACCAGTGTGGGACATCACTTCTCCCCTGGTGAGTACTCTGTGGGAAATGACAGGAGTTCAGAAATAGTTCTTTGGATGGTCCGGCTGCAGTGCAAAAGAGTCTGCTTGTCACCCACATTTTGTTTGAAAGGCCATTTGTGCTCAAGAGGCCTCAGTGACAACTGAGCGTGTGTATTTTGTTGGAGGGAGGGAAGCAGTGTTGTTGGGGTCAGAGGGGGAGCACTGAGGGAGCAGACCGAAAATGGCATTGGCCAGGGAAAAGGCAGTGCCAGTGTCAAGAACAGTGCACCGGGAAGGTTCCTCAGGTGAGGAGCAGGATCCATCCTGGCCATTGTGCAATCAGGGTATGTCCTGGCTTAGGGAATCTGGCCAGGGAGAACCCACTTTAAGGTGGCTTTCAGTTGTCCCTTTGAGCATCCTATCATGTTCACAGTCATAGTGGCTAAAGGGGCATGTGGTTTTTTAGGAGTCCCTTGTGCATAAGGGTGTTAATGCTGAGCACCTACTTGTTATTTCAGAGGGCAGAAATACACGCTGCATTGAAGTTTTGGAGCGGGCGATGCTGAGATTCCACAGGGAGTTTCAAGGTGTTCCTCTCACCACAGAGGTTGCAGCCCAGGCAGAGGAGCAAGAATCTGAGGGGAATGAGGAGGAGGGAGCTGGAGTAGAGGGGGAGTAGTCTGCTTGTCTGTCCTTTATATTGTTATTATCCTGTTATATTTGCAGTGTTTGATGTTTTGTAAATAGAGTTGTATAATTGTTCAAAGTTTTCAAAAGTTGTATATAAAGTTATATTTCCACAAAACAGTCGTTGTTATGCCTGGATTATCTCCCCTACTCAAAACAGAGGATACCCAAACTGACAGAGAGATGGGGAGAATCTTGGTTTGTTTGTGTTTTTTTTACTAAATTTACTTGGAAGCATTCGACAGGCAACAGTTTGCACAGGAAAATATCGGCATCATGCTTGTTAGAGTGATTGTCTCTGCCAGAATGACAGAGCGATTATACAAAAATACATTTTTTTTTGTTTAAACCTAAGGCACTGTTCTAGTTTCTAACAGTTCCACAACATCGGAAACAGCAAAGGGGTGGGGGCGAGGCAACAGGGGCAGGTTCTGGCTTCCTAATTTAACCGGGATGTCAAGAAAGGGAACTTCCTGGGTTCCAGAGAGAACATTTGTATGGGGGAGGGAAGCAACAACACCAAGAAGGCAGTTGGGGGGGGGGGGGGGGGGGGGGGGGGGGGAAAGCAAAAACACTGAGAAGGCAGTTGCCAAACTGGGTTGAAATAGCTACTGCTGATTCAAGCAGTCTTTTGAGGGAGCAGCACTTTCAGAAGGGCAGCTAGCTACTTCAGACAGTCACAGGAGCACAACATGGGTCTTCTCTCAAGTATCTGCAAAGCAGCCACGGAGGTCAATCCTTCATGCTGGACACAGTTGGGCCTAAAACAGGTAGCTTAACAGACAGCAGCTCTGAGGGCAGAGGCAAGCTTGATAAAGCAAGCAGACAAACACATGTAGAATAATTAACATGGCCAAAAGGAAAAAAAAAACCTACCCCTACTTTTATGTACACAAAAATACTTACGTGTGTGAAGACAAACTTAAATACATGTAATTTTTAAACAGGAAAAACAGAACTGTTTAAGGCAACTAACGACAATTGCACAGTGGGAAGAATCTGCGGAGCACTCTGCTCCCACGTGGCTGCCACTGGTTTCCTTTGGGGTTTGCACAGAGAGCCACACAAGCCCTGTCAAAAGGACCAGAAGCTGCACAATACCGGCATAACTTGGTGGACTGTGCATTGCATCAACACAACTTGCCTCTCCAAATTTCAGGGTGTGCACTAGCTTAAACCAAGATATGGAGCGCTGCCTATTAAGATGTATTATGGAAAGGCCACCCTTTGAAAGGCTTACATGACGTAATGGGTTAAGTAAGATAACACACTCAATTCAACTGGTTCCCCTGGGCCCATCAAAAGCATCCAGCTGGCCTTGGTTCCTCCCACTCTGATGAGCACATCATAACTGCACCTCACTCTGTGTAGTGTGTGCAGGCACTGGGGCTAATGAACAGCAGCATTTATGCACCCTATGACACATCACACCCATCTTACAACAGAATCACTCAGAAAGCGCTGAAGAGGTTGACCGCACCTGTGAGGCAGCTCCTCCACCCTCCCCTCTGATTGGCTGGGTGAGGTCCGTGAGTGCGGCAAGCGCACCATGAAGGTGGCCACCTAGGGCTTCCTGGGACTGCCTCTCCTTTTCAAGAGAAGCGGTTATCAACATCATGAAGTCCTCATGCTCCTTTCTACTAGCCTCCAGCAGCGCCTCATGCTGCCGGGTGGAGTGCCTGATCATGTCTTCCCCAACTTTTTGCACCGCCAAAACCCACTTCATCCTCGCCCTTACGAAGGCCAGGCTGAATTTCAGCAACAGTTTCCTGAGGATGACTCTAGGTGGAAAATCTGTTTGGGAGAAAAAAGGGAAAGATACGTCGGGGAGTGGTTAACATGCAGCAGCCGTAGTCTCCATTCTCCACCTTCTTGTGCCCTGCTAAGCCACACCACCTGCGGGTCAAGGGTTCAGGCTTACCTGCTGGGTTTCCAGTGGCTGGACTCCCACATGCCTCCAGCTGGGTGGATGTTGATGTGCCTGTGGTACACAGGTGAGAGTAGGAGTGTTACGCAATGCAAATGTGCCAGTAAACGCTCAGGGGGAAGTGGCAGGGTGAAATCCTTGGGTGGTGGAGGGGGTTGGTTATGGACAGAAATAAACCATAGCGGTAGTCATCCCCTGAGAGCTGGTCTCACCATACCCACCTTCCTGTGGTGGGAAATCCTCCATATTCCAATAAATGTTTTCTTCGGCCCCTTCCTCTTCCTGTGTCAGCGGGATGTCTCCTTCTGGAATGAAGAGAAAATGCAGCCTGATGTCAAGGTTCAGTGAACTGCATGCCGTGCTACAGAAGAATTACAGGTATTACAGGTGCCCGTGGCTGGAGCAATAGGAAGGATGAGGAGTCAAATCCTGGACATGTCAGAATGGCTGCCATGGCAATATTTCTGACGGGTATCACGGCATACTGTCAGGTTGAGGTATTTAAAAATTTCCACAGGCCTGAATGTACTTTTTGAAATGGAGAATAGCCACATGTTCTGGTTGCCAAAATTCCCCTATCGTAGTATTATGAGAACAATCCAGATTACTGACTATATGGAGAGATTACCTCAGTCACCAGAGGGCCGAGGCTGGAGAGTATGGGGTGGGCTGCTTTGTGACTTGGCGGTGGATCCCTCCCACAATTGTATATGGACCCTGTGACGACCTCTTATTTGGGGAGGTCTAGTTTTACTTTTAAAATGTTCTTTATGTTTTATTCTGTAGGGTATTCTAGCTGCCACCAGGAATTTCTATAAATTCCAATTCTTCTCTTTGCTTCTGGGGTTGGTATTGTAGCACTGGGTCTAGGCCTTTCGAGGAACTATGTGGTCTGCGGAAGAATTCTTTACTTAGCTGGTAAACTTGAAGTAAATAGGATTTATTTAACGAAAGTATAAACACGAGGGTGAACAAGGTGAACTGTACTGGGAATGATTTGACCAAATGCTTGGTGTCTCTCACAAGCCTCTCCTCTACTGACAGGGAGGATAAAGCCACTTTGTAACAATATTTCCCGGTACTTTTCTCAAGCTCTCAGCTTTCTATTGTAACTCTTATATCACAGACTTAACCGTCTGCTTAACACAGAGACTTCAGGACAAAACTCATATATTAACTGCTTTTAACACAGCACACCCTGCTCTCTCTAACTGTTTTACTCAACTGTCATACCTAACAGACACACCCTTCAACTGACCCTCTTGACTGACATATCGGTTCATCCACACAGCATCCATTCCAAAACCCCTCCCCCTCTCTGTCACTCACCAACCATATCACTTGCTTGAGTCCAGCATCCTAGTTTGTCATACATCCATACAAACCACTTTTAAAGACACACACACCCAAAACATGAAATCGTTACAGACCCAGATATATACTCACCACATGTGCTGCCTGCTCCCAGTGGTGTCTCTGGTCCATCCTGGTTGAGGGGAAAGAGATCCAGGGTGGCTTCCTGAGAGGGATGGATGCACTGCTGGCTTGTGCTGGGTGCTGTCCTCTCCTGAAAACTGTGTGACAGCCTTCTCCCTGTCACACTGACTCTCCTGTGGAAGATCCGGCTGAGCTCCTCACAAAAGGGGCAGGTCTGCCGTGAGGCGCCGGATTTCTCATTGCTGTCCACCACCTTTTTGAATTTCAGGCGAAAGCTCTTTGTTTTGTTGCGACATTCCTCCACACTTCACCTGAAACCCTGAAGATGTCAATGTTCCTAGTGGAACATTTCAGGTCTTCACTCAGTGAACAAAACTTTAAGTACTGGTTGAACATCTGTGGGTCAGTCACTTGCATTGTACATAATTCCTATTACTGATCATTTTCAGGTAATGAACTACATGTTTGCCTTGAGTCTGAGGCAAAATAGAAATGTTTTAAATTGTTAAATAGTTTAAAATAAATGTTAAAAAGCAACATTTTTGCAACTTCACTCAAACCACCCCCTCCTATTTTAGTTTCTCCACTATCATTTAGTTGTTTACAGGTGACTGATCCTGTTGTTCAGACCATCATGTACAAACTGCAGGTATTTTTCTCCCATGTAACAGCATCTTAGCACAGCACAGCAGCTGTAACAAAGGAGAACCTCTCTTTGTGTGAATGGTTCCTAATGCACAGTTTTCATGCTGTCATTGTACATTCCTGGTCAGGGCCGGCTCTCTCACTAGGCCATTCCACAACGGGCCTTTTTCCTAGTTTGTTCATAATGTCCAGCCAAGTTACACTGTGGTGGCAGGTTAAAAGCATCAATGGTTCCTTCACTGTCAAGAGACTGAACCTGCAGTGGAGATGCAGACCAAGAAAAGGGCAATAAGCAGATACCCCCTTTTCCCAAGGGACACAACTGCAAACACTTGAGGAGATTTTGGCTGAGCACCTATAACTCACAGCAAAGATGCCAGGGACACAACTGAGCACCTATAACTCACAGCAAAGATGCAGAACTGGGGTCACTGTTCTGAATAGAAGGCATAAGATACCAAGAGAATGACCCCAACTATGGTTGCCAATCTCCAGATGGAGCCTGGAGACCTCCCAGAATTACAACTGATCTCCATTCTACAGGGATCATTTCCTCCTGGCTGCTCTGAAGGGTGGATTCTATGGCGTTATACCTGATGAGGTACCTCCCCACCCTAAATCCCACCCTCCCCAGGCTCCACCCCCAAATCTCCGGGAATTTCCCAACATGGAGTTGACAGACCTAACCCCATCTCTTGCTCCCTGCTGTGTACTCTAAGAGATCAGTTAAAATCACTTCCAGTGAATGCAGTGGAGTGGTACAACAGAACAGGGTATATGAGACACCTTTGGCTGTAGATGCCTTGCCTTTCCCCCCAATATTTATTGCCGCCAGCCCATATATATCCCGCCATTTGACTCAGAACCCTCAATGTGGCTTACAAAACCCAAAAGGCAAAAAAAAGGGTAAATTAACAAGCCGTATCAAATAAATGCTAGCGACCAGCAGATTAAAAGAAATTATACCAAAAAAAGCAACCTAATCAGATAAAAGGATATTCGGTGACATTACAAATATGCGAGGACAGGATGGATATCACCTGACACCTAAACATTTATCTGTAGATCACATCTTCTGACAAGGAGCTCAGGGAGGAATACGTGATTCTCCCTTCCCGTTTTTATCTCCACCATGTGAAGCCGCTCAGGCTGACAGCGCGTGATTGGCCCACGGTCTTCCAGTGAGCTTCATGGCAAGAGTGGGGATTTGAATCCAGATTTCTCAAATCCCAGTCCAGCACTCTAACCAGTAGTGCACACTATCTCAACAAAGATAGTGCCAGGTGAACTATGGTAATACATGCCTCAGTGCCAGTGAATGGAGAGGAGCATTCTGTGAAGATCGTAAATAAGTTAACGATGGACCTATATCAGGGTATCTCTGTCTCTCCCACACCTCCAAGCGGCATGCCTCCCCAGGTGAGAGAAAGTATTCCCTTCAACGTGGCATCCGAAATGACTACACCAAAGGGTTTATATAAGCAGATGACACAGGTATTGGGCTGTAGACCAGATACTGTGGAAGGTCCACTGGATGCTACCTTGATCTGGTGAATCATGACACAAGCTGAGGGACACTGAATTTGGGCTCAGATGGGCAGGGCCGGCTCTCTCACTAGGCCAGCTAGTCTCTGGCCTAGGGCGGAGCTTCGAACAGGGCGCCAACTGCCCTGCCGCCCTCCCCCCTGCCAAAAGCCCCCACTCCACCCCAACTCATGCACGGCACGCCCATTTGTCCCCATTGCTGATTCGCCGCAGCACTCTGAGCCCCCCCCTGCACCTGGCCTCCGTCGTGCTCGGGGCCGGCAGGGCACATACAGCGCCCCCTTCCAGGGCTGAGCTCCCTCCGGGGCGGGCGGAGCGGAAAAGAGGCGAGCCTCCCCCCCCAGCGGCTGCTGCCTTTCCAGGGACAGGCTGTGGTGGTGACGGTAAGCCAGAGGCGCTCTGTGCATGCTCTCGGCCCCTGGGACCAAGGCTCCCTTGAAGCTATGGCGTCTCGTGAGCAAAAATCCTACTTTGTGAGCTACTGGCATTAAAGTTCTGAGCGGGCGATTTGGCTGCTGCATGAATTAGTTTGCTCTGCAGCCACATCCTTCCTGAGCTGAGGCGCGCCTCCCCCCTCCCCCCCTTCAGTAGCGGCGAAAGTGGGGGGAGGAGGCAGTGGCGGCAAAACAATGGCTGGGGAGGCAGGCGAGGTTCTCCTGCACAGCGCTGCCTGGTCGCCTGCCGGAGGAAGGCCCCCCCCCCAGGAAGGTCGCTGGTTTTGGGTGCTGCTGCAATCGCACATGACCCCCACGCGCTGCCCCGTTTCTCTCCCCCCCACACTAAAGGGAGAAGTCAGGAGAGGCCCGTGCGGGCACCTGCACGCCAAGCCAGGAGTTTGCAGCTTGGAGCCACGGCCTCACCCACCTGGAGGTGCAGGGCAGACGGCCAGGTGGGCAGAGAGTATGGTCCCCACCTGGAGGTTGGCAACCCCATAATTGGGTGCGTGGGGGGTGCCTAGGGCGCTAAAAACCCTCGGGCCGGCCCTGTTCCTGGTGGTGGTTAACACTGGTTTGGTGGCTTTGCGCACGATAACTGTGATCTATGCAGTGAGCATCTCTTTGGCATTTAAGTCACCATATCAGAATTGGTCCTCAGACATTAGAAAAGACAAAGAAAATAGCAGACTAGTTTTCTTTCCTGTACAACAATGTAAACGTAGTTGGCTGTCAGAAAATATCAAGCTGTTTTCCTTCCCCAGGTGCAGAGGTTTGTCAGCTTGATAGGCAAGCTGATAGGCAAAACTTCAAGAATAATTAGAGAAAGTGATTGTGCAAATTCCATTGGGAAGATCAATCTCACACAAATGTATTCAAATGAATTCATTGTTCATTCCTCTCAGTAAAAATTTAGGGGTAAACACATCTGGGGATTTCTTTCATGACACCCTAGAATCACTGTGGCCTCTTAAAAAAACGAATTACAGTGTGCAACATCAGATACCACAGGAGGACTAATCTGTAAAATTAATTCAGAAAAAGTCTCCTGTGTGTCTGCAGCTGTCATGTTTACTGAAGGCATGCCAGACATATTTCAAAACACCTTTTTTATAATTGGAAGATCTTGAGTCATTTTCCTATAACAGTAAACCTCTACTGGACCTGCAATATTTTTTCAGTGATGTCTTCTCTCCCCATCCCCCAAGCTCTTTGGCAAGTAAAAATATTTATTTTACAACAGACTTCTAACAACTCCAGGGTATCTCAAGTTGGTAAGCAATGTTTGGTTCCTGGAAATATCAACATTAAAAAACCATGTAGTAATCTTTAACAGCTTGTACTGGGCTACATTATCATCACCAGACGATACTTCCATGGATTCATACTCCACACACTGAACTCAGCAGGGATGTCAACCTTATAGCAGTTTAAAAACCCAAATAAGAATTTTCTTACTTTCCTTTTTAAAATGAAGAAGCCATTTTGACTAACAACATACCTGATCGGCATTATTTAGAATCATAGACTCATAGAGTCGGAAGGGACCTCCTGAGTCATCTAGTCCAACCCCCTGCACAAGGCAGGAAATTCACAAATACCCCCCCACCCCCGGTGACTGCTGTTCCACACCCAGAAGATGACCAAAAAATTCTCCAGGATATCCAGCCAAATTGGCCTGGAGAAAAATTACTTCCTGACCCCAAAGTGGTGATCGGCATTGCCCTGGGTATGTAAGAAAGGGCCACAAGAACTAAGCACTGATGCAACCCTTCCTGCCCTCCCTCTCATGATCTGCCTAAGTTCACAGAAACAGCATTGCTGTCAGATGGCCATCTAGCCTCTGTTTGAAAACCTCCAAAGAAGGAGAGTTCACCACCTTCCGTGGAACCCTGTTCCACTGAGGAACTGCTCTAACGGTCAGGAAGTTCTTCCTAATGTTTAGCCCAAAACTCTTCTGATTTAATTTCATCCCTTTTGGTTGTGGTCTGACCTTCTGGGGCAGCAAAAAACCCCTACGTGCCACCCTTTATATGCCAGCTGTTGTGTCCGCTGACCACCACCAGAGGCCAGCGCACACTCCTGAGCTTGAGCTCGGCTTAACAATAGGGACTAGGATCCTAGTCCCTCCACTGGGGGAACCAATGGGACCGTGGCGGGAGATTCAAACCCGCCAATGGGACCCAGGGGTGTGTCCCCTGGTTGTGTATATAGTTGGCCTGCCGGCCGTTGTTGGTTGTCTTTGCTGTGTACGGAATAAAGCGTGCTATGCACTACGTCGTTGTTTGTCGTTTGTCCATGCGGCAACCCACTACACAATAACAGCCCAGCCCTTCAAGTACTTAAAGATGGTTATCATATCACCACTCAGTCATCTCCTCTCTAGGCTAAACATACAGCATTTATATCCTGCCTTTCTGCCCTTAAAAGGGCCACCAAAGCAGCTAACAATTTAAAACATACAAGATTACATTATAAAACTATTAAAATCAATTCCCCTCCCAAATATATATCATTAAAATAATTTTAAGAGTTTGAAAACCAGAATTAAAATACATTTTGTTGTTGTTGTTCAGTCGCACAGTTGAGTCCGACTCTTCGCAACTCCATGGACCAGATCACGCCAGGCCTTCCAGTCTTCCGCCATCCTCCGAACAGTTAAAACACACAAAACATAAAAACATGGGTTAGGAAGCAGGGATCATTGAGAGAATGCCAAATGAAACAAAAAAGTCTCCACCCACTGGCGGATGGTGGCAACAGAAGGGGACAGATTAATCTGCCTGAGGAGAGAGTTCCAAGGCTTTAGTCAGCTGCGTAATGACTAATACCATATCTGATAAGGGATTTCCAAGCACTCCATTCACCTTCAGTGGAAATTAGTATTTGGACATGAAAAGCACTCTGATGACAGTTTAGTGTTTCAATATTGCCCCCCCTAAAATAAACTGAACACAATGTAGTTTGTTCAGTACGTGTCATCAAAATGAACAGGATTTGAGGAAGCAGGGCAAGCTCCAACTGCGATTCCAAGGTCTAAATATGAGTGTGTCCACATGAGGGTTTGACTTCTGCAATCATTTTGAACAGAAGGCTGCAGCCTCTTTGAGACCATATTTCAGGCACCTATAAGAAACAGACCCGTTCCTTCAAAGCCCATCTTCAAATTATTCTAATTTTGCACACGAGTGCTAAATTGTGCATGCAGACAGTGGCCATTTTGGTGACTGAATTGCCCAGTAAACAGCTGTATTCCACAATGACTAGTTGATCTGTGTGTGCTGCCATGTCCCTTCACATCAAGGGTAACCCACACTGATCTCAATGGATTAGGAGCTTCACAATGCTTTGTCCTCAGAGAGAATTCCAATTTACTTAGTGGCATGGCTTCTGAAAGAGTCACTGTTCATTGGTCAGACCAGGGCAGAAGCTAGAGCAGCAAGAGAAGGAAATCACTCAGCACCAGCAGATACATGCATGATGGACCATGCCTGGCTAAGACTGTCTGACTGGTGTTTTCAAACCCAGCAGTTCCACTTTCTGCTAATCACTGTACCATCTCACTGACTTAGGGATGGCTGACGCTATATATTCGTAAGTCCTCGTTTCTCGAGCAATGCTGTTATCTGGAGGCAGGCACAGGAAACATTAATATCCTTTGGCAGGCAGGCATGGCAATTGGAGAGGGCAGACAGCGGTATGGTGTGGGGGTGTGTATGTGTTATCTCTGCATTTTATTTCCTCATTTTCTGTTCACAACCCAGCTATCATAAATTTATCATCAACATGCAATAAACTCCAGATGCCAATTGTTTCTTAGGAGGTACATATCCAAAATCCAAGACAGAAACTAGTAGTGCCTTTTTCAGTTCACTCAAAACTTTTCAGTATCATTTTGTGTCAAAAAGAGAAATCCTAAATTTTCTTCAGGTAAGTAAAAAAAAACATATCATGTTCAATCACCCTAATTCTGCAGGCAAAAAATACTTGTGGACAGGGATCATTTCGTAGAAAAAGAGGTGCAGGAGCTCATTAGTATAACTCATAAGCATAATGTATTTGCATATGCCACACCCCCTGACATCACCGGAAGTGTGTCAGAAGGCAACACCCACTGCTCAGGCTCCACTGGACTGCTTTGAATTGCTAGCTACGGGGGGGGGGGGGCC
>NW_015169780.1:134772-153923 GCF_001447785.1 Gekko japonicus | reverse complement strand
CTCTGCAGCTTACCTGGCTGCTTCTTGCTCTGACTGAGGGCTGCTGGGAGCAGGGGGTGGGGCTTGTTGCATATGCCCACCTCCTGGGCTCTTTACTGCCGGAGCTCCGCTCCTCTGCGCTCCTGCAGGAAATGACCCCTGCTTGTGGACACAAGTAGGACATTTGCATTTCCCACAGAAGAGGCCCAAGCCTCTTCATCCTGTTAAGAATGGATCAATCTCTATCAGATGTTTGGGCAGGCTTTTTTTTTGCTAAAATGATGAAGCCCTACCATGCTAAAGCATGCTTCCCTTGTAGGAAAATGTGAGGCAAAGCACCTCCCCCCTCAAAGGTTAATGTGAATAGTAAGAGGCCTAGTTCATCCTCCAGGTGTTACTGATTTTTTTTTTTTGGCCTGAACAGTTCTTATAGGGTTGCCAAGCGAATTTTACTCACTGGCGGGAGAGCCTCGCCACGCTCTGGGAGCCGTCCCTTGTTGTGTGTGTGTGCACGCAAAGCGCGCGTGCGCCACCAGCACATCACCGGAAGTGACGCGCGTCGTTGATCACGTTGAGGCCGTGGCCCCGATCGTCGGAGGGAAAACCATAGAGTTTTCCCTCCGACTATCGGGGCCACGCCCCCAATGTGATTGACGTGGTTGCGTCACCTCTGGTGACGCAGCCATGCTGCGCTTTGGGGGGCGGAGTTCCCCCAGGGCCCGATTCCACGGCGGCAGAAATCGGGCCTCCAAAGCGGGGGTTTACCCGCCCCCGCCCCCACTTGGCAGCCCTAAGTTCTCATCATCTTCAAAGCCAGAAGTGGAGATGGCGTGAGTTGCTTCCCATGAGAACCTGCTGCCTGTAGGACAGCAGGAGGAGGGCTAGAGGTGAGATGAGGTAATGTTCTAGAAGCCTCTCTAAAGAACAAGCTCTGATTGGATGTCATCCTCACCTGATGTTGCTGGGCCAAAAACTATAATTCAAAAACTAAAAAAAAAAAGCCCAAAAACTAAGGCCCAGAAAGAGAGATACTAGCTGAGATCCTGATGTGCCAAAGGCCTGAACTACAATCTGAACTGCAATTACTGGCAATGGAGAGAATGTCTCAGCATTGGCCTTCGACTTTGGAACTTAAGGTTTGTGCTGTCTAACACAAGTCCTACACTGTTGTGCTAGTTTCTTTGTTTTCTTGATTCATGATTTTATGAGTGCCGTGTTGGCTATAGAATTTATTCTTAATCTGATTGTAATTGAAAAAAAGCTTTATAAATTTCTTTTAAAAATAAATATCAGTCTGGTTACTTGTGTACAACAGTCCTGGGGACCCATGGGGTTCAGGCTTGAGCTCCTTGACAGAAACTATTCCAGCCTACATCTAATGTATATCAATTAATTTATTATTTTTATTTAGATCTTTTATAAATCTGCCTTTGTCTCAGAAAACTGGGACTACATTTCCAAATGAACTACGATGGACAAGAACCAAGAGGCTTGGGAGTCAGCAATATGGAACTCCCACAATTTGTCAGAATGGAAACAAACTTGGGTTTGTGTACTATAATGTACTGGGTTCAGACGCGTAGCAAGTGATTAGCTCATGTTTATTAGTGAAGTTCAGCTCAACTAAAGGACAAACTAGCTGGGTTTGAACCCTGCAGCACACAACATCCGACACACACCCCACTCCCGTGATTGGCTATTTACAATGTAAGAGTCCATCATAAGTCAACCTTAGGATCCGGGCAAACCTATTGGTCCCCACTAGGATCTGAGTTGGCTATTGTTCTAAATCCTGAAGGTGCGCAAGACCGTATGGCTTCCTTAGTGCTACGTGTCCAGATATGTCCATATCAATACTGTTGTATACCAAGCGAGACTGCACACGCAGTCGAGCTCACACGTGGCCGGCTGAGCTTCGCTTCCGACAACAATAGAAACAGAGGATCCTAGGACTCGCCAATCGGCCAGTCTGGATCCTAAAGGGAACCAGTGACTGAAAGTAGTATTGTGTAAAGCCCATCACAGGAGTGTGTGTGTGTGTTGGGTGTGGTTTGAACGAGACCCGCCGTGGGACCCGCAAGTTATCTCAAGTTCTCCATTTAACTAATAAAGTATGAGCTGAAATCACTACGCTATCCCTCAGTCTCAGTACTTTATACTGGCGATGGTGGGATCTCGATGAGCGAGCCGAACTCCAACGCAGACACGAGCACTGCACCACGCTCCGACCACCAAGATGCCCTGCCCTGCATCACTGCCCCTGGGTCCAGCACCACACTGCGCACCAATTCTCCAGTCACCGCACCCTGCACCACTCCAGGCAACCCTCTGCCACGTGCTGCCTCCTGAGTCATGGCTGCTCATGAGCCTCCTGGGACTCTCGTGGTTTGGCCTGCTGGGTTTTGGGGTGACGGGCATAAGCCACGTATGGCCACAGAACTTTAACTCAGTCTGTGATGAGTTTCCGAGGGTGTTTGATGGCATGCTGTCAGAACTCACAGCTAACAACGAAGTACGCGCATTCAGGAACGGTTATACTTTTATTGCAAAGCTATAGATGCAGTAACACAGGCACTGTTAAGAATGGCCACAGCCAGTAGAGCATAATAGAATATAGGGTATTCGTATGCACCCCCCCATGGCATTGGCCAATTAGGCACCCTCCCACGCGCGGGATAAGTCAGGCAACCGTTAGGTGGCTAAAGCTGAGAACTTGGAGTCTCTCACGGTACATAGGAGCTCTCCAGACAACACAAACTCCTCCTGCACATCTGTAGAGATAAGCGTTTCAGCAAAGGCATAACGGCAGGGATAGGAATGCAATAGCAATTATCAAGACACAGAATGAACTCCCCAACCCCCATGGCAGCATAGCTGACACATGCTCAGCTGCTACTCCGGACCCCTGGTGGCCCTTGAACTAGACACCATGGTGAGGCCCATCCAGATGAAGGCCAGGCGACCCCCGTTCACACTACTGCCCAAGATTGAGGCAGAGCTAGACCGCCTCATGGAATAGGGGGTGCTATAAATCGTGCTGCATGCCCGGTGGGAAACCCCCATAGTCACCCCTGTAAAGCCCAATGGGGATGTCAGAATCTGTGCCGACTATAAGTGTACAATTAACAAGGCACTCCAGGACCACGCATACCCAGTACCGGTGGTCAGTCATGTCTTGGCATCTCTGGCAGGGGCACGGGTTTTCGGGAAGCTGAATTTGGCCCAAGCATACCAACAGCTGCCGGTGGACGAAGCCACCACTGAGGCCCAAACTATAGTGACCCATAGGGTGTCATGCCTGCCCCTGCCCCGGCACCTGGGAGCTCTGAAACTGAGGACTCCATGCCTTTAACACCATCGGAGGCACGGGAGTCTTTGCCAAACCTAAGTACCGAAAAGGATGAGCACCAGCTTCCAGAAATGCCTGCACCTGAAACCGATCAGGCGGTGCCTGGCCCCAGCAGCATGCCACCTGATGCCCCACCACTTGTCGACCAGCTGAGGGATCAGAGATGCTGGGACTTGGCAACCAGACGCAAAGAGGCACATTTGCGGGGCTAGAGACCAATAAGCCCAGAGTTCTAGTGGGATCAAGGACTTCGCGAGGCAGTGCTAATGAGGCACTAATGAGTTAACAACCCAGCGAGCTAATTTAATAAGTTGCTGACTGCTGGCTAATCGTGCTGGCAAACTCATCCTTCGGACCAGAAGCTCTGCACCTCTGACTCTGTTCCTGGTATCCGTCTACTGACTGATTTCCTGGCTCCTGACTCTAATCCGTGTTTTGACGACCCCCTGGCTCTTGATCCTTGGCTCTGCACCCTGACTTTGACACTTGCTTATCTGGACTCTGCCTCTCAGTAACACTGACTACGGCCTGGCTTTATGTGACTGTTGCTCTGGTTATTTTGCTCTCTCTCTCTGGCTTGACTCTCGGACTGGACTGTGAACTCCCCCTCTCTGCCTTGCCCCACTGGCCCTGTTGTGACATAGGGGGGCTTTCAGAGTTAGGCGACTTCAATTTGGGGTGAGCTCTTCAAAGGCATCTCAGGAGTCCAGCCTTTCTTTGCTGATGTTTTAATGGCGGCACCAGACTCTGAGAACTTCGCGACCCTTCTCCAGATGGTGCTCCGGTGCTTCAACGCCACCGGCCTGAAGGTGAAGCATGAAAAGTGCCTCCTGGGGGTGCCACGGGTGGAATTCTTGGAGTTTGCTGTTGATGCCCAAGGAATCCACCCCACTCGGGACAAGATTTGTACCACTGTGGATGCACCCCCGCCCTCTTCCAAGGCGGAACTACAAGCCTTTTTAGGACTTTTAAATTTTTACCATTCGTTCCTGCCCCACAAGGCTGCTGTGGCTGAGCTGCTTCACCACCTCCTCGATAAGCATGCTCCCTGGGTCTGGGGTCCCAAACACGCTGCCGCCTTCCGGGTGGTCAAGGAACTCTTGTCCTCCAACACTGTCCTCGCCCACTTCAATGAGGCACTGCCAGTAGTGTTGGCTTGCAATGCTTCTCTGTCTGGGGCGGGGGCAGTCCTGGGACACAGATTGGCAGAGGGTCGCAAGCTCCCCATTGCCTATTACTCTCGCAGCTTATCGGTGGCAGAATGCAATTACGCCCAAATTGATAAAGAGGCCCTAGCGATCATCGCCAGTGTGAAAAAAAAATCATGACTATCTCTATGGCCAGGCCTTTATGGTGGTGACTGACCACAAACCCCTCTTGGTCTTGCTCACCCCAGACCGCCAGACCCCGCAGATGCTGTCCCCTAGGGTGCTGCGCTGGTCCATCTTCCTGGCGGGGTACCAATATGAGCTCATCCACCACCCCGGCAAAGCGATGAGCCATGCTTATATTCTGATCCGCCTCCCATTGCCTTCCTCTGATCCCAACCCAGCCCCAGCTCACCACATTGCTCTGCTGGAGGCCCTGCCAGACCATCCAGTCCGGGTGGCGGAGGTGTCATGCCACACGGTCAAGGATCACCTCCTCTCCCGGGTCCTGGACTGGGTGGGGAGGGGGTGGCGCACGGGCCAGGTGGGACCTGAGTTTATGCATTCTCATCTCATAAGGACAAGTTGTCCTCCCACAAAGGGTGACTACTGTGGGGCAGTCGGGTGGTGGTATCCAAACCTCTGCAAAACGGAGTACTCACCACCCTACATGAGAACCACCCGGGAATAGTCAGAATGAAAGCCCTGGCCAGGAGATATGTGTGGTGGCTGGGGTTGGACAGTGAAATCAAAGAGAAAGCGAAGCGTCAAGTCAGGAGTCAAGACCGGAGCTGGTTTAAGCCCTGGTGCAGCCATGGGAGTCATCACACAAGCCTTGGGCACGACTACGTTTGCACTTTGCGGGCCCTTTTCAGGGACAGATCTTCTTTATATTAGTAGATGCTTACACTAAGTTGTTGGAGGTGGTGCCAGCCCTGTCCACATCCTCCCGCTCAGCCATCCATGCAATGTGGCGGATATTTAGTTCCCATGGTATCCCTGACTTCTTGGTATCTGACAACAGCACAGCCTTCACCTTCAAGGAGATTCAGGAGTTTGTGCAATACTATGGCATAAGGCACATACACTCCACTTCGTTTCACCCGGCAACTAACAACCAGGCAGAGCGCATGGTCAGAACCATGAAAGAGGCCCTGGCCACATGGATCAGGGGACTGGGACTACAAGCTGTCCACCTTCCTATTTAGCCAGCACATGACCCCCCCACAAAACCACTGGCTGCAGTCTAGCCAAACTCCTCATGGGCTGGTGCCTGATGACCTGGCTGGACTGCCTCCATCCAGACAGGGCCCCAGAACACAGTGCAGCCCCAGAAGATCAGGAGGCCCCACGAGGGTTCTTCCCAGGGGACCCCGTGTATGCCCAGAACTACGCATGGGGTCCCCTCTGGATCAGCTAGAGTCATCTGGGTGACAGGGCCACTCTCCTATGAGGTCTCCAGTGAAGACAGTCAACTATTGAGGCGGCACATAGATCAGCTATGCCGCCATCTCCTCCCCGCAGACAGTGAGACCAAGGATCCGGACCCCAGAGAACCTGAGGCATCTGCTCCAATGCGGCCCCGGCCAAGTGCTCTGCCTGAAGGTGATGACAGTGTAACCACAGAGCTAGAGTCATCTGGGTGACAGGGCCACTCTCCTATGAGGTCTCCAGTGAAGACAGTCAACTATTGAGGCGGCACATAGATCAGCTATGCCGCCATCTCCTCCCCGCAGACAGTGAGACCAAGGATCCGGACCCCAGAGAACCTGAGGCATCTGCTCCAATGCGGCCCCGGCCAAGTGCTCTGCCTGAAGGTGATGACAGTGTAACCACAGAGCTAGAGTCATCTGGGTGACAGGGCCACTCTCCTATGAGGTCTCCAGTGAAGACAGTCAACTATTGAGGCGGCACATAGATCAGCTATGCCGCCATCTCCTCCCCGCAGACAGTGAGACCAAGGATCCGGACCCCAGAGAACCTGAGGCATCTGCTCCAATGCGGCCCCGGCCAAGTGCTCTGCCTGAAGGTGATGACAGTGTAACCACAGAGCCACCAAGCAACGAAGAACAACACAACACACCCGCCACTGCAGCGGGCCCAGAAGTAGATTTGTCTCCTCCAGCACCAACAAGAACAGCACCTGAGAACACGGCCCCAGCTCCAGAGGTATACCGCTCCACTAGGGAGAGGCGGAAGCCCCCTTATCTCGGGGACTATGTTTTCTAGAGGGGGATCTGGACCTAGGGGGGAGGGGTGTTGTATACCAAGCGAGACTGCACACGTGGTCGAGCTCACACGTGGCCGGCTTCGCTTCGCTTCTGAGAACAATAGAAACAGAGGATCCTAGGACTCGCCAATCAGCCAGTCTGGATCCTAAAGGGAACCAGTTAGTGAAAGTAGTACTGTGTATAGCCTATCACGGGAGTGTGTGTGTGTGTGTGTGTGTTGGGTGTGGTTTGAACAAAAATATAAGTGGGACGTGGGTCCCGCAAGTTATCTCAAGTTCTCCATTAAACTAATAAAGTATGAGCTGAAATCACTACGCTATGCCTCAGTCTCAGTACTTTATAAATACACAACATGTACAAAGCTCTATGAAATAGTTGGTGTGACCTATGACCAGAAGATGTCACTGCTAAAATAATAAGTGCCCTGCTGGATGAGACAAATGGTTTAATATGCACAATGGAAAAAGATACATGTATTTATTAATAACAATTTTTAAAACATATACAGGGGCCCATTTACAACAATTATATATAAAACATTACAATACCAAGGGCTTAAAAGCTTGACCTTACGCGTTTCGGCCAAATAGGCCTTCCTCAGAGGTCATATATATGTGGCAAAATGGCTAATACATATATTCACATACACACAATCAAGAATATATACAAAGTATAAATTCAATAAGGACCATAAAGTAAATTGTTCAAAAATAAAATCACCAGGCACAGGGTCAATATGCACATAAGGCCTTTAAAGTGCTATCACTAGCCCAGTGATTATAAAGTAGACTTGTGGTCCAAAAATTTCCTTCTTTGATTGTGTTGCCACAGTATTCACCAGTAAAAAGCAGTGTGGGTAAACTTAAAAGTATTGGAGTTTAACAACACAATCAAAGAAGGTGCGACCTCATTTGGAGTACTGTGTACAGTTCTGGTCACCACATTTCACATATATATGCCACATATATATGACCTCTGAGGAAGGCCTATTTGGCCAAAACGCGTAAGGTCAAGCTTTTAAGCCCTTGGTATTGTAATGTTTTATATATAATTGTTGTAAATGGTAGGTTCAGTTTTTTCCCCTTTTTGTTTCTGCTAATATGCACAAAAGGAGCTGCGGTGGCTCAAGTGGTTAAGACGTTGAACTGCAGGCTGTTGGAAGGTCGGCAGTTCAGCAGTTCGAGACCCGGGTGCCGCATGATGGAGTGAGCTCCCGTCTCTAGTTCCAACTCCTGCCAACCTAGCATTTCGAAAGCAAGAAATTGCAAGTAGATAAATAGGTACTACTTCGGTGGGAAGGTAACAGCGTTCCGTGCACCTTGGTGTTTAGTCATGCTGGCCACATGATCACGGAAACGTCTTCTGACAGCGCTGGCTCTTTGGCTTTGAAACAGAGATGAGCACCGCAACCCTAGAGTCGGATTCGACTGACTTTCGAGCAAGGGAACCTTTACCTTTACCTAATATGCACAATGGCCTTCCAGGGGGCAGCGACTAAAGCCTCAGCCTGTTATTAGCTCAAGAAACTGATATCTTGAGGTACACTGCATCAGAACGCAGAGTTATACTTTGATGTCACTGATGGAGCCATCTGCCATGAATGTGTCTAATGTCCTTTTAAAGCCATCTAAATGACAATCTCTACACAAATTAATTCTGTGTTTGTGAGAGGTACTTATTTTTTAATGCATTTTAACCTGTCTCCTAACTACTAGTATTTTGGGAAAGAAAGGTAGGTTAAACCACTTTCTCTATGCCAAGCATAGTTTTATAAATCTCTGTCTCATCCCTCCTCTATCAAATCCTGTCAGCTGGATTGTTACAATGGGCATCAACAGTCATTTCTACACCTGGCAGACTACCGTTACTACATCACATTTGATTCCTTGAAAGGTGGTGGTGGAAATTGCCATCAACTCACAGCTAAATTATGGCGGCCCTGTAGGGTTTTCAAGGGAAGAGACATTCAGAGGTGGTTTGCCATTGCCTGCCTCTGCATCAGGACCCTGGTATTTCATGGAGGTCTTCCATCCAAATACTGGCCAAGGGTAACCCTGCTTAGCTTCCAAGATCTAATGAGATCAGCCTAAGACCAAAACAAACTATTCCCTCCTCACTTTTCTCTAGCCTGCTATTTCAGTCTAGTTATCATAGGTTTCAGATAGTATTTGTACTTTTAACTGGCCCCCGCTTCTTTTTTCTGCATTCCACAAAACAACTGCTGTAAAACCTAAACCAATTTAATTTCATCTTTCCAAAGACCACTGAGGCTTCTTTAAAAAGAATAAAACAGCAGTGCTTTCAAACTCTTGAAAGCTTAAGACAAGATCTTTCTGGGTGTATTGGTGCAGCTTCAAACCACACCCTAGTTAACAAAGTCCCTCACCTCTCCTCTTTCTCCTCCTCCCCTCAGTGCTGGTACAAAATAAAATGTGCTGGATTTCCTGTAGCTCAAACTGACACAAGTACAAAGTCATACAGACCCAGGTGTTCAGCATAGCTTTCTTAAAATCTTACGCCTGAATTCTACTGTGCCTTCCACCAACGCAAATGAAAGACAGTGGAAGTGGCCTCCTGTGTAAAAAGGCAAAAGCATTTTTCCCCTCTTTTGATTGAAAAGTTCTCTCACATTTCACAGGCTTTTTTTAAGTGCAGGAGGTAATACAGAACATCGTATGAGGTGATTTTTGTTTAAAGTCTCTGGCTTCCTGCTGCTTCTCAGACCATGGCCTCCAGTCTTAAGAATTTCATCCATTCCTTGGATCCAAAATCTCTTCCTAGGATTCTGCAGATCCAGTCTGGGTTTTATGATGAAGGTGAGTTTTGGGGTTTGTTTTTTTTAAAGAACAATCTCAATGTACGCAGAAGGACTGGAGCTTCAGATTTCTGCATGGGATGAAGACTTGTGACTGAGAGCTGTATGTCGTTAGAATGGCAGCATGTCATCACTAGCTAAGTCTGTTTGTAGAAGAAGATGACAGTGAGCAGAAAAAATATATAAATTTGCTGTTTGGAAAGAAGAAGAGACTTCTATAGAGGAGTGATTGGTAGGAACACAGCCATAGGGATATGCAAACTTCGTACACAAATGTTCCATCACTATTAAATATTAAGTCCTAAAACTCTTTTGTATCTATAATCCAATGCATGGTCACACAAAAGCAGGATTCTGCACAGCCATCCCCACTGGGTTGAGAAACCAGGTCAAAGAAAAGCATGCACATACTCAGAGAATTGAATACGCACTTCTGAAACACTGTGGTAGCTCTGGGGCTTTTTTTTTATTATTGGAAATGCAATCTGATATTTCAAAATCCATCTCCTGGACTTTGATAATTGGATTCTGACTTCCAAATAGGAACTCCAGCAAGACTAACATCAAAGTTGAGTTCATTGAACGTGTGATGAAAATTCAATACTTCATTGATATGATTTCAACCATTTGGTTTTGATACATATGTAAAATGTGTAAAAATCCTAAAAGAAATTATTACAAATGTTTGAGGTGGGAGGGGGAGTTCTGTAGTGTACTCTTGCTGCTGAGAAGCCTGATGGTTATGGGGCAGAAAAGAAATCTCTAAAGTAAATACAAAATAAATAAATATACTTTGGCCAGAGGTCTTGGAAACTGATTATCCACAGAAATGGGTGCCTCGGGGAGCATTTTGTAGCACTTAGATTATTTGAATCCTTTATTTTTTCTTTTGCTGCTCTGACATTTTGTCTTATATTACCAAACTATAAGAGGTTGGAAACAGCTTTATGGATACATCCTGTGAAATTGGTAAAATGTAAGTACTTCATGAGATTATTATGGGAAGGCAGGGGTTGTAGTAATCATACTAAATGGAAATAGATTTCATCTTAATTGTTAAGCGGCAAATGTTATCCAGCAGAGAATTTAAACCCCCCCCCCAACTGAGAATGACAGGCTATCAGAACATCTACGGACAAAAATGTAATTTCTATTCTTTAATGCCCTGACCTGAATGACCCAGGCTAGCCTGATCTCATTAGATCTCCGAAACTAAGCAAGGTTGGCCTTAAGAACATAAGAGAAGCCAATGTTGGATCAGGCCAATGGCCCATCCAGTCCAACACATCCAGTCCCACAGTGGCCAAAAATACAGGGGCCATCAGGCGGTCCACCAGTGGGGCCAGGGCACTAAACATCCTCCCACTGTTGCCTCCCCTAAGCATCAAGAATACAGAGCATCACTTGCCCTAGACTGAGAGTTTTTATCTATGGCTGTGGTCACGCACACTAACTAATGCACTTCCAATACACTCTCCAACTGGATTTTGCCAGTTCACACAGTAAAACCCAGTTGGAAAGTGCACTGAAAGTGGATTATTTAGTGTGTGTGACCACAGTCTATATCTTGTAGCTAATAGCCACTGATAGACCCCTGCTCCATATTCCAATTCCCTCTTGAAGCCATCCATGCTTGTAGCTGCCACTACCTCCTGTGGCAGTGAATTCCATGTGTTAATCACTCTTTGGGTGAAGAAGTACTTTCTTTTATCTGTTCTAACCCAACTGCTCAGCAATTTCATTGAGTGCCCATGAGTTCTTGTATTGTGAGAACTTGTTTATATGCATAATCTTGTAAACCTCTCTCATGTCACCCCTCAGTCGTCATCTCTCCAAGCTAAAGAGCCCTAACCTCTTTAATCTTTCTTCATAGGGAAAGCGTTCCAACCCTTTTATCATTCTAGTTGCCCTATTCTGCTCTTTCCCCAGTGCTATAATATCCTTTCGAAGGTGTGGTGACCAGAATTGTACACAGTATTCCAAATGTGGTCACACCATTGATTTATACTTGGTTAGTACTTCTTCTTTTCTTTTTTAACCCCCCGAATTTTATTGTTTTTCAATAGACTACAAAACTACAAAGAAAAAATTGGGAAGGGACTACATCTATGGATGAAGGAAAGATACCCACACTAACTAAAAAGCCAAGAGACT
This sequence comes from Gekko japonicus, assembly GCF_001447785.1. NCBI lineage: Eukaryota > Metazoa > Chordata > Lepidosauria > Squamata > Gekkonidae > Gekko > Gekko japonicus. The sequence goes on along the minus strand of NW_015169780.1, from coordinate 142,247 downwards.
AACTAAAAACCCAAGAGTGAGAGATCATATCCCAGTTAAACTAAATGTTAGTATTACATTTGTTAATAAGACAATATACTTGTAGAGTTCTTGCTTTGCACTGCTTCTATGTTAGTAAATTAGTTATCTTGAGAAGACTTTCTGAGCATCTTCATTTCTTCAAAGAGCAATTTTCAGAGTCCTTCTGCCCTTACTTTGGCTTTCTGTCTCTAAAATCATACACAGTTTTCGTCGCACCCATAGCTGCTTCAGCCGCAGAGTCCTTAGAGCAATTTTCAGAGTCCTGCCCTTACTTTGGCTTTCTGTCTCTAAAATCATACACAATTTTCGTCGCACCCATAGCCGCTTCAGCTGCAGAGTCCTCGTCCGATCCAGAGGTTGCTGAGTCACTTGACTTGGTTTCTTCCTCCTTAGATTCTTCCCCCGTTCCCAGCTGGCGTCTCAATAATTCATTGGCTTTAAAAATGGAATCAATCTTCTCTCTTTTATCGTTGATTTTAAAGATGACACCCTCGGGGATCCCCCACCTGTACTGAATTCCGTTGGTTTGAAGAAAAGAAATTAAATCCTTGGCCCCGTTCACACGGAGCAGAAAACCTAAGAATCATGTTAGCCTTTTCCATTTGGAGCTGTAACAAGCGATTTTCTTGAAGGTTTTGCCTTATTTCAACTTCTCCCACTCTTTTCTTCATCTTTTTATTACCGGTGTCCATCTCTACTATTTTTTCTGTTACTTGTTCCACTTTCTTGTCTGTTTCTGCCAACTGACGCTGCTGTAAAGCGAAGTTTTGATTCAACGAGGTCAGCTGCTGGTTAATACCATCGAGTTGCTCTACCACCGACTTTAGCATATCCGCTAGCAGCTTCATGACATCAGTTCCTTCCTCTGGCCTCGGGCTCTGACTACCCGGTTTTGGTTTTAACTTTCCTCGTGTCGCCGCCATTTTTCCAATTTGTTTACACATTCAAGCCATTATGCAAAGGCTCGAAGGGCTCATCATTTCGCTGCAGGCACTCAGATAAGTCTTTCAAAACAAATCGCTGTTTGCTTCCCCCCTCACCCCCTACGCTTCGCTTGACTCTTTATGCGCATAGGAGGCATCCCTCCCTGCTCTCCGCTTTCCCGGGGGGGTATTTGCTTATCAATCAGTCTGCTCAAATAGAACTCACGTTCATTGTCGGTCTTAAATCAGACCTCGTTCCCAATCATTGTTATTCCGCTGGATCTCTCGCGCTTGCCCCAGTCAAACTAGCTTGTGCCCGAAGGCCACTCAGCAACCGGACCGTCTGGGCAGAGGGAAGCCTCTATTCTCCAGCAAATAGCCGTCGAAGAGGCTAACCCTCAAAAGCCCTCTGGCTTGGAGCCCTTCCCGAGAGCTCCGTGGAGGTGCCACTTGAGGTGGTACCCCTCCATGTCGCAGGTGTGCTAATCGCTCCTCCGGAGGTCAGAGAGAGCGACCGCCATCGCTAGTCCACTTCCGTTTTTTCCCCACTTGGTTAGTACTTCTGTGGGAAACCTCAAAGGATGTCCAGGATTGCTATGCAAAGGCAGGCAATGGCAAACCACCTCTGAACATCTCTTGCCTTGAAAACCCTGAGGGGCCCCCTAAGTCAGCTGTAACTTGACAGCACTTTCTACCTTCAGTCCACCTTGGATCTCAGTAAGAAAGATGAACTATAAATGAAGTTTACCAACTGCTTCACATATGTTTGTTCATATGTATTATTATTTCCACATTATGGACAGGAGGATGAGATGAGAGATGGTGCCTTGCTTGATTAAGGCCTTTTTGCAGTTCATGGATGAACTGAGGCTTTGGATTCAGGGTTTTTCAACTCCCACTTTGGTTTCCTAGCTCGTTCTCTTAACTGCTGAACTGCATGCACTCTCTTGATATACGGTGATAGTTTTGGTTCTTCAGCCAAAGTGTAAGGAGCCCAAGTTTGTGTTTTCCTGTGCTTGCTGCATAAGATCAGGATTAGGGTTCTCAGCACAAGTAAAATGGGGAACCCTTCTCTTGCCTTGAAAACCCTGAGGGGCCCCCCACCAGAGGCCAGTGCACACTCCGGAGCTTCAGTCCAGAGTAACAATAGGGACTAGGATCCTAGTCCCTCCACTGGGGGAACCAATGGGACCATGGCGGGAGATTCAAACCCGCCAATGGGACCCAGGGGTGTGTCCCCTGGTTGTGTATATAGTTGGCCTGCCGGCCGTTGTTCCTTATCTTTGTTGTGTTCTGAATAAAGCGTGCTATGCACTATGTCGTTGTTTGTCGTTCGTCCATGCGGCAACCCACTACACAATTGGAAAGTAGGCTTATCTCCTGCACAAAGGCAGCAGTTTTTTGGATCTGTTGATCTACTGGGGGCAAGGAAGAAGATCTTATTTATAGTGTTTTTGAGATGGACAGAGGAGGGATGGGGTTTAGGAATTTTTGTCACTTTGATGAATGTCAGCCTCTTTATCAGCAGCAGAAGCAGCATGTGCAGCTTCCCTTTGGTGATTTATGATTCTTCTCTGCCTGCTAAACTCAGGAGTAACTGTGCATGTGGCACTGAATGACTGTCACCACTCTCAATTTGGTCTGGGCACACAGCTTTTTTTTGGTGGGGATGGAAGATAAGCAAAACTGGGCCAACCTGGCTGTTGGGAAGAGTTAACATAAGAGATGTGCAATAAACTCTATAGCCACTACTGTTTGCTCAAGCTGCAAAAAAGTAGCTTGCACAAACTCTGCAACAGCTTGGATTGCAGAGAAAAGAGTAGTTATCTGAATTTATCCTCTCTACCTCTTACGATGGAAAATGCTTCCTTGGATATATACACTGGCTTTTCTGCTTTCCTGCCTTCAAAGGTATACATGCGAAAATACTATAGGTCCTAATATCACATATTTAAAATTTTTACTGTAATACTTGTATACAAGTGTACAAAAACAGGAACAAGAAAAATAAACAAACAGCAAGAACAACGTGGAATAATAACATTAAACTAAACAATATGATTGAACATTTTGCAAATACTTCTGTATAAATCTTTTACTACCAAACATTTAGAATAGCTAGGTTAGAGTCCAGCTAGGTTAGAGACCAACAGGATTTTCAGGGCCTAAGCTTTCGAGAAGCAAAGCGTCCTTCATCACATAGTGTATCTGAAGAAGGGGCCTGACTTTTGAAATCTCATCCCCCCCCCAATCTTGTTGGTCTCTAAGGGCCCACTGGACTCTAATCTAGCTGTTTCACTGCAGACCAACATGGCTGCCCGAAACTACTAAGCATTTAGATAGTCCAGAATTTCATCTCTGACATTGGGTTTAATTCTGTTCCAATATCTTATAAAAGGTCGCCAGGTGTTTTTTAAAAAAATTAATATGTGTGGATTCCTAGCTTGGTTAACTAACTGTGGTATTTTCCACATTAGGACAGGCCTGTATAGTTGCCCCATTGCTGGTGTGGCTGCAGATAAAAAACACACAGTGGCAACAGGACTTCCAGATGGCAGTTTCCCCATAATTTCCCTGCTCTGGTCCCCTATCAATGGTAACCCCACCTGAACCACCAGGGTTTCTTCCATTACAAAAAAAAAGTTGTTCCAGGTCCTAGTAATTCCTAAGTGTTTTTTTTTTAAGTAGAATTCTAGCCCTCTCTGTGGAAGAGAGATGCTTTTCTTACATCTCTGCTATCAAAGATGCTAAAGAGTTACTTTATAAAAAATGAACATTGGGAATTGGGCTTCAGTCTATGAGTTGGACAGTTCAGGTGGGTTGTGGCGCTTCAGATCCTGGGGTTGTAGGCCCCTATAAAGCTGCCATATTTTTTACTCCTTTTGGAAGGATTTGATGCCAGAGTGCTTGCACAGAAAACAAGGGCGCCATGCCCCCTACCTCTCACTGCATGCATACATTGTCGCCAATGTTCCCTCTAAGCTGTGGAGTCTTGTGAGCAAAAATTCTACTTTGTGAGCTACTGTAATGAAATTTGTGAGCCAGTGATTTTGCTACTGCATAAATTAGTTGGCTCTGGAGCCACATCCTTCCTGAACTGAGACAAAAGTGTGTGAACCGGAGGCTAAAAAACTGTGAGCTAGCTCACACTAACTCAGCTTAGAGGGAACACTGATTGTCACTATAGTCTATTATGCCGCCACCGTCTATTACCTATACTTGTTAGCACTTTGAAATTGTGATGGTTTTAACTGTTTTATCTGTTTTAAATACTGTGTGTTTTACTATATTGCATATATGTTGTAGGCCACCCTGAGCCCGCCCTGGCAGGGAGGGCGGGATAAAAATCAAACGAAATAAATAAATAAATAGTGATATTCAGTTACCAGGGCTTTTTAAAAGCCTTCCTAGGCCAGCGGAAGGAAATGAGCCCTGCAGGGACTGGGGTAGGGGCATGGAAAATAGGTGCCAAACTTTCCTGCCCACCCAGCAGCCATCCAGGCTTTACTACTATCTCTGTTTTGTACTATCTTTGCAGCAAAGCAGGGTTGAGGAAAGATTAGGGAAAGCCCCTGAGAGGTGCATGAATAAACCATTATAATGTGGGGAAATGGGAAAAATAGTTTCCCAATAGCATTAAAACCAAGGCAAATAGCCTGTGTGAAATGACCTGAATGGAATAGGGTTGCCAGCCCAGCACTGGCACCTTAGGGGTGGGGGCATCACTTCTGGTTTAAATCCAGAAGTGACATCATCATGTCAGTGTCAGGCTGTAGGATTTGGGGGGAATCCTAGACCAGAAGTGACTTCTCCGCTGCTCTCCCGATTGCAGCGAGGGACTGGTGCTGCCAGGCAGTAGTTCTCTTGCCTGAGTGGGAGACCCAGCAGCCCTAGAATAGAATGCTTAGACTGAAGTAATTCTGGATAGCATTACAAGGTGTCACAGAAATTATGGTGTCTACTGAATGGATAGTTCAGAGTTCAAAACTTGGCTCTTGCATAACATCTAAGCCGTGAGTGGCCAAATGTGTGGCAGAGGTTTTGTGGCACTCCTGGACAGGTAGAGAACAGTTTTTGGGCCTTGCTTTGGCTGCGGTGGCTCAAGTGGTTAAGACGCTGAACTGCAAGCTGTGGAAGGTTGGTAGTTCAGCAGTTCGAGACCCGAGTGTGCCGCATGACGGAGTGAGCTCCCATCTAGTTCCAGCTACTGCCAACGTAGCAGTTCTAAAGCAAGAAATTGCAAGTAGATAAATAGGTACCACTTCGGTGGGAAGGTAACAGCGTTCCGTGCGCCTTGGTGTTTAGTCATGCTGGCTACATGACCACGGAAACATCTTCGGACAGCGCTGGCTCTTCGGCGTTGAAACGGAGATGAGCACCGCAACCCTAGAGTCGGATTCGACTGGCTTTCGAGCAAGGGAACCTTTATCTTTACCTTTGGCATAAAGCACTGGTCTTCAGTCCATGAGTTGGACACTTCAGGTGGGACGTGGGGCTCCACATCCTGGGTTGTGAGCCCCTATAAAGCTGCTATATTTTTGATGCCTTTTGGAAGGATTTGATGCCACAGTGCTTGCATAGAAAACAAGAGTGCCATGCCTCCTACCTCTCTTTGTCTGCATACATGCTGAGAGAAGCAGCAAGCTAGTAAGGCAAGGTCATTCAGTGGTGGTGAAGATTCCTCCATGGCTCTTGAACTCTTCATATTATTTTGCTGTATTTTCAATGCAATCCTCAATACAATATCCTGGGAGTAAGCCCCACTGAATAGTCCTAAGTAAGATTCTGAGTAGATCTGCTTACCTAGTGTAGTGGTGTTTCTAGCTTGGGAAGATGTGGGCTTCCTGTAGGGCTATCACTAGAGATCATGAGAAAATATTTCATGAAAGTGGTCAGCCTTGTTGTCTCTTCTGACACCTTTCATTTATTTCACTGTGGTTTTGTGGTTACTTTACACAAAGCATGCAGTACGATCTAATGCTCAGCAACACAGAAAATTTATTAAAATTCAAGCAGATGAAATGAGCACATTTCGTTGGTGCTCTGGTTGTACCACCCATGCTTATACAGGTTCATTTGAAAAGATCTGAGGTTATCGATATACTGTTAGGGACATGTGGCCCCCATCTGCGGATACCTAAATCCACAGACTGGGGCTATACAGATGCTAAACAGATTTTTCAGCAAACTCATAGGACTCCCCAGGTTTGCAGAAAAATGTGTAATTTAAAAAATACAGAGGGCATTTAAATCCCCCCAAAAGAAAAAGGAAAAAAAAGCATAAGCAAAGAGAATGCACTTACTGGTACAGCTAGTGAAGGCTACTTCTAGGGAAACACTGCAGGTCCAGCTCTTTGCCGAGAGATGGTGGTGGTGGATGCTGGGAGCAGCTCCGTGCCCAGCCAGGGGAGCAGCAGACTTCAGGAGAGGTGCCAGGCTGGGCTGCCACAGTGAAGCACTCCAGGAGCTGCCCTAGGCCCAGCCACCACGGTGGAGTACTCTGGGAGCCACCCCAGGGCTGGCCACCATGGCAGAGCACTCTGGGGGAGCCTCCAGGCCTGGCCACAGTGGCTTTAAGCAGCTCCAAGGCACAGTTGCTGACACTGCTGGGTAGACCCTGGAACCTCTATGGGGGAAGATGAGATTCCCCCCATGAGTCTCCCACCCCTTCCCCACTGAGCTTTAAGGAGAATTGACAGAGATAAGGGGAGGAATCCCCCCACCAGTATAGTGGGTCCCCACTGAGTCAGATTGAGGTATTGAGAGAGGAGGTCCTATGACTAATAGACAACTTAAAAACTGATAAATCACCAGGCCCGGATGGCATACATCCGAGAGTTCTGAAAGAAGTCAGATGTGAACTTGTGGATCTCCTTACAAAAATATGTAATCTTTCATTAAAATCTCCCTCCATTCCTGAGGACTGGAAGGTAGCTAATGTCACTCCCATCTTTAAAAAGGGTTCCAGAGGAGATCTGGGAAATTACAGGCCAGTTAGTCTGACGTCGATATTGGGTAAGTTGGCGGAAACTGTTATTAAGGAAATAATTAGAAGGCACATTGATGAACAATAACTATTGAGACAAACTCAGCATGGGTTCTGTAAGAGAAGATCTTGTCTCACTAACCTGTTAATGTTCTTTGAGGGGGTGAACAAACATGTGAACAAGGGGGACCCAATAGATGTTTTTTACCTTGATAAAGTTCCTCATCAAAGGCTCCTAAGTAAGCTCAATAGTCATGGGATAAAAGAACAAGTCCTCTTGTGGATCAAAAACTGGCTAATGAATAGGAAACGGAGAGTGAGTATAAATGGGCAATTTTCTCAGTGGAGGGTGGTAAGTAGTGGGGTACCACAGTGATCAGTACTCGGTCTGATGCTTTTTAACTTGTTTATTAATGATTTGGAGTTGGGAGTAAGCAGTGAGGTGGCTAAATTTGCAGATGACATGAAGTTGTTCAGGGTGGTGAGAACCAGGGAGGACTGTGAAGCACTCCAAAGGTACCTGTCAAGGATGGGTGAGTGGACGT
>NW_015169780.1:128849-134561 GCF_001447785.1 Gekko japonicus | reverse complement strand
GTTAGAACGGATAAAAGGAAGTACTTCTTCAGCCAAAGAGTGATTCACACATGGAATTCACTGCCTCAGGAGGTGGTGGCGGCTACAAGCATGGACAGTTTCAAGAGGGAATTAAAAGCATATGGAGCAGAAGTCCATCAGTGGCTATTAGCCACAAGGTATAGATAGGAACTCTCAGGCTGGGGCAAGTGATGCTCTGTGTTCTTGGTGCTTGGGGGGATGACAACAGTGGGAGAGCTTCCAATGTCCTGGCCCCACTGCTGGACCTCCTGATGGCACCTGGTATTTTTGGCCACTGTGTGACAGAGTGTTGGACTAGATGGGCCATTGGCCTGATCCGACATTGTTCTTATGCTGTGCCTTCAAGCTGTTGGGCGGGCAGGATGGAAGCAGTAGTGACATGTGTATGGGGTGGGGGTGGCAGCAGCAGCTATTGCTACCACTGTCTCCAGTGGCCGAAAAAACCTGAGCCGCCACTCTGAGCTCTGCCATGGTGGCCAGCCCTGGGGTGGCTCCCAGTGTGCTCCACCATGGCAGCTTGGCCTAAGGCAGCTCCCAGAGTGCTCCACTGTGGCAGCCCAGCCTGGCACCTCTCCTGAAGTCTGCTGCCCCCCTAGCCAGGCAAGGAGCCGCTCCCAGCATGATTGGATAGGACTGAAATGGAGACAGCAAGTAACTTTCCTATTGATTAAAAAGTAGATAGAAGTAAACTGAAGAAGGATGGGAAGGGGACTGGACAAATTTTCAGAGCTCACAGAAAAAGATTGTGTCTTACAAAACCTGAACCTCTGGTATTCAGCTGAAAACCACCACTGGCTATGGATGCAAAGTGGTGGGTCTTTCCCTCCATATGGTGAATGCCTTTGCATTGTAAAATTGACTGAACAATCACAAGGAATCACAGAGGGGGAATATCATTTCTTTCCACAAGTCCTTTACCCCACTATATCTTGCTTCCCCCCCTCCCAGCCCCTGCATCGCCTCCCCTTTCCCTGCTTCCTTCTGCCCTCTTGCACTTCTCACTTTCACCTCATCTGCTGTTTTCCCTCCAGTCTTATCTTCCATCTCTCGCTCCTCTCCTTTCCCTGGTTCCTTCTGTCCCTGCAGCCCATTTTTTCCCTGTCGGAACAATTTTCTTTCCTCCCTTCCTCTACTCCTATCCTATGTAGCAATGTCACTCATTGCTAACACAGACTATGGAGTCTCAGAGGCAGTGACGGCCCCAGGGGTTTTTTGCCCACTAGGCGAGGATACATTCTGGCACACACACCCCCCATGCAAGGTGGGATGGGAGTGGGTGCCGGAGCTGCAGCAGGCAGGCAAAGGGGGCGAGCTGCAAATGCATGCGGGGGGGATTGCTCGAGGGAAGGGGACCTGTGCCAGCCTGCAAAAGGAGCTCCAAAGAGACTGTGGGGACAGGGGCGGCAGAGGGCGAGCGGCACTTTCCCGTCATCCCGCGCTGTTCCCCGCACCTGTCCCCCCCACCTCCTTCTCTTTCTGTCTGGGGACTGCAAAGAGGGGAGTCTCTTGCCAGGGACGGAGCAAGAAGCTGGCAAGGAAGGCTTCCTGTGCGGGGCTAGGAGGGGATGAGGCCAGCCAGAATGGCGCCCTCGTTGAGCCATCGCCCTAGGTGACAGTCTAAAATTTAAGAAGAAGAAGAAGAAGAAGAAGAAGAAGAAGAAGAAGAAGAAGAAGAAGAAGAAGAAGAAGAAGAAGAGATTGGATTTATACCCCGCCCTTCACTTGGGAGTCTCAGAGTGGCTTACAAACTCCTTTCCCTTCCCCTCCCCACAACAGACACCCTGTGAGGTGGGTGGGGCTGAGAGAACTTTGACACAAACTGCTCTTTTTCAAGGACAGCTGTGCCAGAGCCTGTGACTGACCCAAGGTCACATCAGCAGGTGCAAGTGGAGGAGTGGGGAATCAAACCCGGTTCTCCCAGATTAGAGTCCGCACACTTAACCACTACACCAAATGGGCCAGCCCTGCTCAGAGGAGGGTAGCAGAGAGTTAGTAGAGGAGTAGATAGGGTGCTCTCTGAACTTTCCTTTGTCCAGTCCTGCTGCTGTCCCTTTGTTCCCCGGGTTTCCCCACCCTTACAGTCACTTCCCTTCTCTCTCCTCCCCTCCTCTGTGCACCATGAGGAAGAAGAGAAGAAGAAGAGAAGAGATTGGATTTATTTCCCGCCCTTCACTACCCAAAGGTGTCTCAGAGTGGCTTACAAACTCCTTTCCCTTCCCCTCCCCACAACAGACACCCTGTGAGGTAGGTGGGGCTGAGAGAGCTCTGACAGAAACTGCTCTTTTTCAAGAACAGCTCTTATCAGAACTATGGCTTGCCCAAGGTCATCCAGCCAGGTGCAAGTGGAGGAGTGGGGAATCAAACCTGGTTCTCCCAGATTAGAGTCCACGCACTTAACCACTACACCAAACTGGTTCTGGAGGTGCCTTCTACAATCTCTCACCACCCTAACTTAGATAACTAGAAGCCTTTACTCCATCTTTCCTAGTATGGAGTTCTCTTACAATAAAAAACTTATTATTCTTTTCTAAGAGCAAACTAAAGTGTGAACTTTTTTCTCAAGCAGCCAAGACTATAAAATTCTGCTGTGCAGAGACTCAGTTCCGCTTTCAGGTTATGGAGCCCAGTCACCAAAAGATAAAAAAGGAAGTCTGCTAAAGTAGGAAGAAAAGTTCCACAGTAAAATAAGGCTTGGAAAGAGTTTAAAAGGCAGGAACAAGAAATGCTACTAGCTCCAATGTGCGGAAGTTTTGATCAACATTCTGAGGCCAGGTACCCATTACCTTTTATACTACATATGACTATGCTGACAGTGTTAGACTGTATTCCTTGGTGCCACTGTATGAATGTGGATTCCTAGCTATTGATTCACAGCAAGCAATCAGCTCACATTCTGGCTATTACTTTTAAGTGATCTAGAAGCTAGGTGATTGTGGGTGGCGGCAGCATTACTATAAGCTCCCACCATTTGAGGGAATATCTGCCCCTGATGTTGACAGTCCCTAACTTTATTCTTAGACAAATGAGAGGGCTTATGTGATGGACTGCACTTTGTGAAAACTTAGAAGTACTGTGCAAACTGCTAAAGGACTGTGAAGGGTTAATTCTTCAAACACACTTCTCTCACTAGAAGATCTGTTCCCTTTCTTTGGCCCGAATGGGAGTCTTTGCCTACTTCCAAACTTCCTTGCCAACTTTCCCCCACCATCAGACTGAATTCTCCTCAGCATCCAGTTCAGAAGTCTTTCTCTGCTCAGCTGATGCTAACCAATCAGATCTCTTGGAACAGCCTGTCACTCAGGGCTCTTTTGCTCTGTGAAGAATTAACCCTTCACTGTCCTTTAGCTGTTTGTACAGCACTTCTAAGCTTTTTAAAAAAGTGCAGTCCGTTACAGCTTATTTTCACATTAATGAGAAGAACTTGAGCAAGGCCCATTATAAAGACATTTCAAGCTCTCTTTAGTGCCTTTTTGGGAACCCAGGGTCTATGGAGCCCAGTTTCAGAAATGCTGGCCTATTATGCACAGGTGTTTCCCCTTGCTTTCACTGTGCATGTCTGTTGGGTTTTCTTTGTCATTCTGAATTGATTTTCCTCCCGTCAGTGCTCAGTTTGCTTTCTGGTCACTGTTTTCCTGGGTTTTCTGAGAATGCTTTTGTGCCAATTTCCCCCTGGTTTCACTTCCAAGCAGAAGGTAATTCAAAAGCGTACAGATTCCCTTGGATTTCTGCCCCCACCCTTTTGCTGCCCCTCAAAGCTCACACCCCACCCACATCAGGGTTGGTCTGCCCACTCGTCACCTTCTGCCATTCTCCCCCCGTCATCAGTGTACAAGCTCCATTTCCCCCTCATTTTTAAATTTTATTTTTTTACAAGTGGCATGAGTCTACTATATGAGACTCTCTCTAGTCTCAGATCACTGAATAAAAAAATTAAAACAATGAGGGAAAGTTTAAAAGGAGCTGCTCCTGGAGGCGGGGGATGGTGAAGGTGATGGCGATGGCAGGGTGGTGAGGGTGGTGGCGACAGTGGTTGTTCCCTGGGCTGCTGCAGCCACCACAACTGCCCTGGTGTGATTAGCAGCAGCTGCATGCAAGCACCCGACCCACCACTGCTGTTGCTGCTGAGAAGTCACTTCGGGCTGCCTCCAGAAGTTCTGGCGGTCCTGCGAATGCAAAGCTGTTCATTCTGCTTCTCCAGCTTCTTCACCAACTCAGGATCAACCTGAAGCTGCAACAGAACTGCAAGAGGAGCCAGCCCAAACTGAGGTGGTGTGGAGCTCTCAGCTCCCACCACCCCAGCCAATCCAGGGCTGGATCCTCCTGCATCTGTACACTCAACATGGTCCCTCATATTATGAGATCCCCTGTATTATGAGACTGTGTGACTCTTTCCCAATTGATGCCGTGGCTGATATAACAGCAGAGAATCCCCTAGTGCCCAGGGTGATGAACTGACCTCCTAAATCTGGATGCTTAGTGCATTAAAAAGTAGTGAACTGGAAGATTAGGGGTTAATGCCTCACTGTAAAGCACAGTTTGATTGACAGGCTACTGCCTGTATGCAACCCCCTTCTCTCTGATTGGACAGCGCCTGCTGAGGAGAGCTTTCAAAAGTCTTGTCAGTCTTGTCAGAGGGAATCAGTTGTTGTTTGGACTTTGACTTGGCAGTTGCCAGTCAGGAGGAGTGTGCGTGTCGGTCTGAGGGAAACGGACAAGTTCACTTGGGAAGTGAAAGGACACAACTCCTAGCCCTTATTGTGTACCAACACATTTGAGGAAAAGTTCATAAATCAGAACTTAAAGTAAGTATTAGCCTTAGCTGAATTCCATTTATTCACAGTCTCCAGAACTGGGGTTTAGGTTTGACAGAACTGACTGGACAGTAGGTTGAGATTGCCAGTCTAGCCAAACAGAAAAGGATTATCTCTCCTAGAAAAAGGATATTTCTTACCCAGTTATTCAGTTGGTTCAAATCAGAGGGGACCCCTAGTTTGTGTGAAAAGAAAACTGGTATTAGACTCCTCAAGAGTAAAAAAGGGGAAGTTATAATCCCACAAGGTAAGTATTTAAATACAGGAAGAAAGTACTAACTTCCAGGAAACTAAGATAGTTTTATGAAACTTTATTAAGACACATTGTTGCTGAAAGAAATCTCCAAGACAAACAAACCTCTCACAGTTAAGGACTAAGTCTCTAAGAATATAAGCTTCAACTATACTCTGTTGCCTGTTCAAAATATGATAATTTGTATAAACAACTAAATTTACCTCAACTTCACGTCCCATCCTGTATTCCTAACTTTACTGTGCCTGTTCAATACCCTTTTTGTCTGAACTTTACTTTGTGTCAAGTGCCATTTCCAAAGGGATTTATAAGAGGGCTCCTGTTTAGCTGCAATAAATCTCTGGCCTGGGCGAAAGACAAATAACTTCTCTATCACAGGGTGGGACATGCAGAAAGTTATAATTCTATAATTACAATACTAAGAGGCTGCTCAATCAGAGTGGGGAACAGTGTTTGGGTTTTTTTGGCCCCCCGGAGGGGATTTTTTTATTGCCTTTTTATAAAGACCACAAACTACAACAGAAATAGGGAAGGGGACTACATTAAGGGATAAAGAAAAGATACCCACTACTATCTAAAAACCCAAGAGAGGAGATCATCTAGTTAGCTTGGCACACGTTATCTCTC
>NW_015169780.1:126152-128423 GCF_001447785.1 Gekko japonicus | reverse complement strand
CGCTTTCAAGATTGCATCCCTCACACATCTCTTCGAGAATCTTATCACTATTTCCCCAGGCAGATTGTTTTTCTTTATATATCCTGAATATGACCTATAGGCCACATCCATATCACTCATCAAAGATTCCGCCTTCATCTCTGTCATTGGGGCCAATAATTCACTCATCTTCTCCTTCAGATTCTGTCCTTTAGTCTCTGGAAGGCCCTGAAAGCGAAGAATCAAATTAGCTTTTTCCATTTGTAGTTGTAACAGCTGATCTTCCATGGTGATTTGCTTCTTTTCCAGCTTTTGTACTTTCTTCTTCACCTTTTGTGCAGTGGTGTCCACTTCTTTCACCTTGTCAGCTGTTTGATTCATCATTTTAAGTGTCTCACTCAACTGTGTTTGCTGGGTGGTGATTCATTGTTGACAGCTGCTGCTTGAGATTATTCATCTGGTCCAACAGAGGGCGCATGGATTCCGCCAATGTCTTTGCCAGCTCACTGGTTGCCTCCGGTCTTGGGCTCTCAGTCCCTTTTGCTTTTAAAAGTTTCTCTTTCTCCGTCCTCTTCCCCGCCATCTTTGTGGATTGTTTACTTTAACTGATATTTTAAAAGTCTCTGAATATGTGCTTGTACGCTCGAACTCGCCTTGGTAAGTCTTTCTTAACAGTTTTATTCACTTTTTCTTCCGCCCCCCCTCCAATTCACTTTTAAGCATGTGCGTTTGGGAGGCGTCCCTCCCTCGCTCGCCTCACTTTCTGTTCCGTGGGGGGTTTGGGGAGCTTTCTTTTACTTTTATTTAAACGCTTAGATTGAACTCACGTTCATAGTTGGTCCTCAGACCTCGTTTAAGCTCTGTTTCTTTCGCTCGACCTCTGGGGGGGTGACGATCCTGCGCACCCACTCCTTCAGCCAGAGTGCAGCTTCACCCCTGGGAGGTCCGGGAGGTGCGACTGCTCAGCGCGCCGCCATAAACTGGAAACTGGGAACAGTGTTTTGGAGGGAAAATCTACCTCACCGTGAGGAGTCTGTCAATGTGGAAACAGCTGCTTGTCAATTTCAGAAAAAGTCTGGTCAGTTTCAGCCTGTTCCTTTCTGTTTCCTTTAGTTCAACTACCACCAAAATGTATGCATAAAACCTGAACCAGGAAGGTGCTTGCTGGACACTACTGCGCAGCTGTGATAGGGCAATTGTGTAAACTGAAAAAACTTTGGACACCCCCCCCCACATGTCACAAGTGACATTCCACCCTGATTTAGAAAAGTGCATTTTAAATATTGTAGCTGCAGAAGAAATACACTAGAAAAAAGAATGGTTCGTACAGCAGGCTTGACTGCTCAGATTCTCTTCAGTAAGCTGTGCACGTGTAATAGGCAGCTGTCTAGCTGTTACTGTGTGACTCATGTGCATTCTATGGATTATGCAAATCACACATTTTGCTCACACGAGCAAGATTTAGAAAACTCTGCATGTTTGTTTATTTAAAATATTTGTGTAGCTCTCCTTTTCTGTTATCTATCCAAAATGGTATACAAAATAGTATACAAAATAGAAGCCAGCCATTCAGGGCAGTAAAGGTGAAGTACATTTTGTCTCCCTATATTATTATTTTAGTCTAGAAAAGAATGGACTGTCAGCCTGGCTAGCCTGAGTCAAAAATGACTAGACTGAGTTTACCAGAGTTTACCAGATGCTCTGCCAGTCAGGATCATGAGGCCTTACTAATGATGTTTTGCTAGCCCATGGCTATGTATATTTTGCACTTAAACAAATCAAACTTCTAGGCCAGGGAAGTCTTAATTTTATATCCAGCATAGATTAATTGGCATAATTTCCTTCATTTTGCATAATTCTGCATTTGGATTGGATAACTGAAATCTTTGATATGTAAGATTGCCCAGGTGGTGCTCATCCAGTTTTAAGCAAATCTGTATGACTATGAGGACTTGAGACTTCCTTTGAAAGGGAGAGAGCTGCAAGTCTGAGATGGATTCACATAGGAGTGCAGCATACACTGAGGCTTTCTCAGCATTATACCCACTCTGTGTGTTTCTGTGCTTTCAGACTACTTCCCACAGGCTTGTTTCATCTTCCTCATTGCGCCTGAGTGCCACAGTGAATGAGCAATAAAATTTAATGCAGATGAGGCTCTTAGAAAACTTAACACCACAATTAATTTCAAAGTCTGATTATATTCTATCTGACCATCTCTTGACTCATGCATAAAATCAGTGCACTCCACCTGCTTCAGTCCCACACTAAGGCCAGCCTTCTTGATAAAAGGGA
>NW_015169780.1:61313-126133 GCF_001447785.1 Gekko japonicus | reverse complement strand
CGATGGGAAGAAGGGAACTGATTAAAACCAGTTAATGGTGACTCTGGAAAGTCAGGTCCACATAGGTTAGGTATTAAGGTTCTTTTCCCTGTCAGATCATACAGCTTTCATCAAAGCTCAGTTGCTGTATGTAGAGTTCAAACCTGCCAGACAACTGACACACACACACACAGAGAGCAGACAGTGTCATCAGCTCATTGTGTTAGGAATAAATCAGGAAAAACAGGAGTGATTTTTAAAGGATTCACCGAGCATAGAAATGTCTTGACTTCTAAAGTTTTACATCTGTATGTTGAATGATACATCCACATATCTTCCAGTGATTTGGTGGGCATTTGTGAAACTTGGGTGTCCTGAATCAGGCTTCAGAAGCCAGTGGGAATGTTCAGCTTGTGCATATGAGTATTGTCGAGAGAAAATGTGGCTGCATGTGTCTGTGAACGCGTTTACCCGTGCCACCCACACTCTCCCTTGGTTCGTGTGTCCCCTGAGTGTTGCCTCCTTACCAAAGGCAAAGGTGTAAGCTTGGAAACCACTAAGCGCTGGCAGAGACACTCAAACAAAGGTCTCTTCTTAAAATAAAACTTATCTTTTTATTAAAGAAAAACATTCAAAGGTTTACCTGGCAAGGTGGCTAGCAAGACACTATGCCAGCTACCAACACAGTACAATCCTATTTACTAACTGCTGATAGTGAATACACAGAAAATAAACATGCAAGCAAAGTTTTATCCCACCCAAAGCATGCAGAAAATGAAAGGCCTTCCGGGCTGAACTCCCAAAGTCTCTGGAAAGCAATGCCTCTCCAGATTCCTTCAAGAGTCAGCGAAGGTCTGTTGAGACAGACTAGCATTTGTACCAAATGATCAAAGAGGTCCCCCAATAATTAAATAATTAAATTACAGTTGTAAACTAACATTTTGAAGTTGAGATTGTTTTACAGGAGATTGCTTCCTTGCGTCTCACACTCCAAAAGTTACATTTTGTCTACAGGACCAGCACAGTGTCATTGTTTTCTTCTGTTCTTTGATGTTATCTCTGAGATGGAAGTGGGGTGTGTGAATTCCTGTATCTCAGGAGTCAGTTTGCCTTAAGGATTGGAGTCTGTCACTGCCCAAATGGCCTTTCCTGTTAGATACATTTTATTGCCTAGGAAATTGAGTTTCACACCTATGGGAATGTACATTGATTCAGATCCTGGGAATGGAATGAGTAAACCTTTGAGTACATGACTGAGAGGAATGCTCTGCATGGAACAAAGGGCTTGCAAAGAATCATGGGGTTTGGTTCAGTGAGGCAGGCCAAGCCTGTTTGCTGTTTTGCTAGCAAAGACAGAGACAGATACATAGATTTTATAAACTATTTGGTTCATTTTTAAACCCAAACCTTCTATATTTCTAAAATTTCTTACCACAAGTATCTTCAGAAATGGAGCACCGTCTGGCACACACAAAGAACAGGAAGCCAAATCCTAACGACATGGACTGTTGAATCCTGATTTCTTTGCAAGTTTCACTCACTGCAGAAGAGGAGAATGGATTTATACCCTGCCTTTCATTTGGTGTCTCAAGAGAAACTGACAATCTCCTTTCCCTGACCCTCCCCACAACAGACACCCTTTGAGGTAGTTGGGACTGAGAGAGCTCTTTTGAGAACTGCCCTCGAGAGAACAGCTCTGAAAGAACTTATGACTGACCCAAGGGCACACCAGCAGCTGCATGTGGAGGAGTGGGGAATCAAACCCAGTTCTCCCAGATTAGAGTCTACGCTCCTAACTGCTACACCAAACTGGCTCCTAACCACTACACCAAACTAAGTCAGGCAATCCTCTTCTGTGGCTGATCAGAATTGTTTTTCACATCAACTCAATTAGATGTAAGGAGACAAATTTCCCAGGGGCATAAGGAATATCTCTCTGACTGAAGAAACAGCAGGATTCATACCACAGATTATTTTTGTAAATTCTAAAGGAGAGCCAGTATAATGTAGTGATTGGAACCCTGGATTAGGATGGCAGAGAACGAAGTTCAAATCACTGCTCTGTCATGATAGTTGAGGGAAACCTTGGACCAGCCTAATCCAGTCTTGATCAGCTAATCCAGTCTTTTAGGGTTGTTTTCAGGGTAAAACGGAGGAAGGGAAACTAAGTGTGCCAACTGAAGCTCCTTGGAAGAAGGAAGGGTTAAAATATAGAAGACAGAAAAAGGGAAGGCAGCATATTGAATGGACTACCTGCCTCTGGGGTTCATGAAACCCATGGTGTACTTTTGTTTAGCTGGCATAGGTTTCTTTGGTGCTTGTTTACTTAAAAAAAATTCTGCTGGGGGAGTTCTCAGCAATTTTAAGCTGTACTCCTTCCACCTGCACAAGTACTGGAGATTTACACAGGAGCCTCAGAACACTAATGTTAGGAGACCACTAGTAGGACAGAGATACTGGTGCTGGCAGCAATTCAGTTTACAGCGATGGAAGCCTCATTAGCATTGGCAAGGCTTCCGCAGGAAATAACAATCCACACTTGCAAAGTCAAAAGCCTCCAGAGCTCTTACTCCTCTAATAGTATAGCAGTGCATATTAGCAAGTGGTACTACACCATTTGGGGGGGGGGGACCTCTTGAACATGAAAAGCTGTTTACATCCTAAGAGCTATGTAGCCTTCGCTGCTGAATTTTTATGAGATTGAAATTAATGAAACTGCTTGATTAATCAGGCGGAGCAGAACATTATTCTAGTAGAACTCTTAGCTACTATCCAGCACAGTGGCATGCTTAAACCTGATTACTTCAATGTGCTTAAGTGCGCCTACGTTTGGTCAGTTTGAACCCATTAATTGATTGATAATTCAAGTTTTATGTGTGTGGCTGTAGACTTGCTGGGTTTTAAAAAGAAAGCTGTCTTCAAGGTAAAAGCAGCACTAAACCATCTAATTGACATCTACTTTTATAAAATAGTGATCACAATCATTCTGTCATAATCCAGTGATATTTATTTATTTTTAAAATTATTACAATGGTGGACTCTGGCAATGCTGTGGACATAGGGTATCTAGATTTCAGTAAAGCATTTGACAAAGTTTCTCATGATATCCTTGAGGATAAGCTGGTTAAGTGTGGGCTAGATGGTGCAACCGTTGGATGGATTCATGGTTAGTTGAAAAATCGTACCCAACGAGTGCTCGTAAATGGTTCTGCGTCTACGTGGAGGGAAGTCTCGAGTGGAGTGCCACAGGGCTCAGTCCTGGGCCCGGTGTTATTCAATGTTTTTATAAATGACCTGGAGGAAGACATAGAGGGGATGCTTATCAAATTTGCAGATGACACGAAGCTGGGTGGGATTGCTAATTCTGAAGAAGACAGAGTCAGGATTCAAAATGATCTAGATAGGCTGGAACAGTGGTCTGAGACAAATAAAATGAATTTCAATAGCGATAAGTGCAAAGTCCTACACTTAGGTACAAAAAATCAAAGACACAGATATAGAATGGGAGGGACTTGGCTCGACAGCAGCACATGTGAAAGGGATCTAGGTGTTCTGGTTGATCGCAAGCTATACATGAGCCTGTAGTGCGATGTGAATGCGAAGAAAGCTAATGCAATATTAGGATGCATTAACAGAAATATTGTGTCCAGATCACAGGAGGTGGTAGTTCCACTCTATTCTGCTATGGTCAGGCATCACCTGGAGTACTGTGTCCAGTTTTGGGCACCACATTTTAGGAAGGATGTTGACAAGCTTGAGCGTGTCCAGAAGAGGGCAACCAGGATGATGAGAGGGTTGGAATCCAAGTCTCATGAGGAAAGGCTGAAAGAGTTGGGTATGTTTAGCCTGGGAAAGAGAAGGCTTAGAGGGGACATGATTTCAGTCTTCAAGTATTTGAAGGGCTGTCATGTAGAAGATGGAGCAGATCTATTCTCTCTTGCTCCGGATTGCAAGACTAGATCTAATGGGTGGAAATTACGATGGAGTCGTTACCGGCTAAATATCAGGAGAAATGTCGTAACTGTAAGAGTGGTTGAGCAGTGGAACAGTCTGTCTCGGGAGGTGGTGGATGCTCCTTTGCTGGATGTTTTCAAGTGGAGGCTGGATGACCATCTTTCAGTTATGTTGTAGGGCTACCTTTCGGCTACGCTCCTGCATAGTGCAGGGTGTCGGACTAGATGACCTGCAAGGTCCCTTCCAACTCTAACATTCTATGCTTCTATGGTTCTATTTTCTTTATTTAAAACCTTTTAATGCCACCTTTTCGCTCAATAAGGGTCCACAGGTAGCAATCATAAAAGCATTAAAACATTTAAACAATTAAAAATACAGTTAAAATATAAGGTTTAATTAAAAACACATAAATACACAGCACTAGAAGGCGAGACAATACCATTACTGGGGGTATGCCAGAAGAAACAAAAAAGTCTTCAACTGCTGGCGAAAGACACCAATAGATGGAGACAGATAAATCTCTCTGGGGAGGGAGTTCCAGTGTTTTGGTGCTATAACAGAGAAGGCGCTTTCTTGGGTTACCACCTGTCTATCGTCAGATAGTGTTGGTAACCAAAGCAGGGCGTCTAAGGATGACTGGAGTGAGCATGTAGGTTTGTATGGGAGAAGGTGGTCCCTAAAATATATTGGTCCCAAGTCATACAGGGCTTTAAAGTCATACAGCAGATTGAATTCAGCCTGGAAGCAAATTGGAAGCCAGTGTAGGTGGAACAGGACTGGAGTGATATGGTCCCTATGACCAACTCCACTCAACACTCTGGCCACAGCATTCTGAACCAACTGTAGCTTCCAGACAGTCTTCAAGGGCAGCCTCAAATAGAGCTCACTGCAGTGATCTAATCTAGTTGTTACCAAGGCATGCACCACAGTGGCAAGACCTTTTCTACTCAGGAAGGACCACAGCTGGCTCACCAGCTAAAGCTGGAGAAAGGAACCTCCAGCCACTGCTGCCACCTGTTTATTCAACAGGAGCCCCAGGTCCAGGAGCATCCCAAAGCTACAAACCTGCTCCTTTAGGGTAATGCAATCCCATCCAGAACAGAGGATACCCCATTTCCTGGGTCAGATCTTCCCTCTACTCATAGTGCTTCCATTTTGTTAGGATTAAATTTCTGATTGTTAGCCCTCATCCATTCCAAAACTACCTCCAGGACCCTGCTCACAGTTTTCCCAGCCTCCCAGAGATCTGCTAGTAGTGTGAGGTATTGCTGAGTGTCATCTGCACCTTAGTGGTAGCTCAGCCTGGATGACCTCTCCCAGCAACTTTACATAGATGTGGGAAAGCATGGATGACAAGATAGAGTCTTGGGGAACCCTGAGGCCAAAGGCCAAGAGGCAGAGCAGCCGTCCCCCCCACATGACACTCTGAAACCTACCCTCCAGGCAGGACCAGAACCACCACAGACCAGTACCTCCCAGTCTCAGTCCCAAAAAGTGATCCAGAAGGATATCACGATCAATGGCATCGAAAGCCATTGAGAGGTCCAGGAGAATTAATAGGGTTGAACTCCCCCTGTCCATCTCCTGGCTCATGCCATCCACCAGGGCATGATGAGAAGCATACATTGTTCCCTGTCACACACATGCTGTATTTATAATTTACATTATTCTATTTTAATGTAAAATAAAATATTAAATCACATTTTAAAAATCATAAAACAGTCTCTACGCTCCATATTTAACACTTTAGAAGAATCAGGAAAATACTATTGAACCAATTGTTTGGCTGCTTTGATGTGATCACAGACATGGCTAATGTGAATTTGTAAAACCAGAGAAGAGATTAGAAAGGGTTATAAATGTAGTTTTATTGAACAACGTCCCAGTCTCAAAAAGTTGGTTTCAAAGGCATATAGTTCTCTAATTCCAGCCTTCAGGGATATTGTTTGATCTAGTAAATGTTTCCTCCAGATGAGTATGCAACATCTTTCATTTGTTGAAAGGAAGAATCTGTCCTTCTGCTTAATTGTGTTTATGTCCTCAGTTGATTTCACGCTTCCTTTGTGGAGAACAACACAGAAAATTTGCCTCACAAAAAAGAGTAATGCCTTTTTGTATGCATATATTATCTAATATATGGGAATTGTCAATGCATAGCATCGCCTTCTTCAACAAGGTATTTCTGATTCTAACATGTACTATGGGTACCCAGCCTTTAAAAGCCAAAAGACTAAGTGCATCTGTATAAATTAATGGAGGGAAGATGCCTGATCTTACTTTGTTGGCAGAACTAGATTATATACTGTATTTTTTGCATGAAATTAACTCAAAATTTGTATGCCAAACAAGGGGATGGCTTGAAGAGCCCTGAGCTGGATAGCCCAGGAAGCCCAGCCTCATCAAATCTCAGAAACTAAGCAGGGCCAATCCTGGCAAGTATTTGGATGGGAGACCTCCAAAGAATACCAGGGCCAGTAAGCAGAGGCAGGCTATCAAGCCACTTCTCTGAATGTCCTCCATGCCTCAGTAGGAGTCATCAGAGGTCGCTATGACTTCCAGGCGCTGGCACATGGCACGCACATACACAGACAAAATGGGAAAATACACACCCAAAAAGAGGATGGCTTGAAGCAAATACTTCATGGTAACATCATGTTGCGTGCAGTGTTCCCTCTAAGCTGAGTTAGTGTGAGCTAGCTCACACTAACTCAGCTTAGAGGGAACATTGGTTGCGTGTGTGGTATATATCCTTCCACTGCATGTTGTCACAAATGACTTAATTAACAAAGAAGAGGAGATCAAAGCTCAACAAATATTTTTTCTAAGATCAATACTTAATTTTGAGTATTGATTATTAATTAAGTTTAAATTAAGTGCTTAATTTTGCTGCTCTTTGACTACAGTAAACTGTGAATCTTTAATATGGACATGAGTTAGATGTCCATATTAGATCCAAAGTCCATTTTCTGTTGGTCCAAAAAGGTGAGAGGGTTTTTGCCAATTACCTCTTTCCTCTGCAGAGCCACATATCTCACTCCATGCTTTATTCCCGAAGGATCTTTTTACCCTCAGGATTCATTTTTCAGGGACCATAAGACACTGCAGCAGGATTAGGTGGTAAAGATCCACCCTGCTTCTGATCCTTTGGATCTAACACTGAAGAGTGCCTGATATGAGATTCCATGATATGGAATACACACAAACATACTCCCATAGCTTAGATACGACATAAAAAGCAACCGTAAGTAAGGAGGAGTTCAAACTAAGTGATAAACTGGAGCCGTCAGTACTTTGCACAAAACACGCAAATCACCTTAAGCAGAAGCATGATGAGCAATAACTGATATATCAGGAAATACAGCTGGGGGCAGTAAGGGCAGTGCAAACAATTTATTTTACATGAGGGAGAAACTAAAACCTACATTTTCCAAAGCAACCAATACCAAATTTCTTCCAGAGTAAATATTATGGCTTTCTTCTGCACATTTTCAAAGCATAGTGTCAACATGCTTCAGCTAATAACAGTTCTACTGAGAAATGCATAGGATAGGAAAGAACTACTCCTGGAAGGAAAGACACTAAGAATCCTTGGATCAGATTACTCTTCTAACAGAAAAAAGATGGATCTAAAAGGGCATCCTGACCTTACACATTACACAGATATCTGTTCCACAAAAAATCAGGCATAGTTCACCAGGGCGAATCAAGTGGAAAGCTGAAGTGATTCTGTCAGACATCAGTCTGGAATTTTTGTCTTTTGAGGTCTAGAAAGGCTAGCTGTAACAGTTGCCAACCAGTGACAAAATATTTGCATTTTTTACCCTCTTCTAGTGATGTCCTTATTTATGTTCAGTGCCTTACTATCCATTCAAAATATTGTTTCTTCATTGAGACTTGTCTTAATATTGCAGCTAGTCTTAGCAAAGAAAGCACACCAAGTACTAATCTAAGCATCTGGAAAAAATGAATTTTTCAAAGAAAAGAGGGACTGAACCTATGATGACGATCTTGCCTTCTTCCCTCCCTCACAAGCAGGATTTTCCCTTCCGTCTTCTTTCTTGCTGAGCAGCCCCATTATATGTTTTCTTCTTTGTTGTTTGTCTATGGCTGTCCCACCCAGTTGCTTTATTTTTTTTACACACACACACACACACAGGTGCAGCCCAGGAAAGAGACAAAACCATGTTCTTATATTCTGCTTTTGAAATGGCACATGAGAAGCTTTTGAAAGTTCAAAATAAACAAAATGTTTTATTTAACTTGAAGGAGAAAAGGTGAGGTGGAATCAGATGTAGGATGTATGAGGTGACCCAATAATAAAACTGTGGTAATGTTGTATTCACAGCACCAGATAATTTGTTTCCAGCAAGTAAGTGTTTCTGCTGTTCCACGAGGTCTTTCTGCTCCTCCACGAGGAGACAGATTTTCAGTTTCAGTTTCTGCCTGAACAATCAAGGAAAGATTTCTGAATTTCGCCAACACATAAAGTTTAGAAGACAAGAACATACAACCAAGTTCCCAAAATCCTTCTTTACACACAAACCAGGAATCATACCTCTTTTTTAGAAGCTATTTCCTTTCTTAACTGGACAGGGATCACTTCACTTTAGTAGAAGCTATTTCCTTTTTTTTTTGCTTGAATGAGGACCCTCCTTGATCCACTCCCTCTCTTAGCCTCCTTCTCAGTCCACAGTCAGTGCTTAAAAGTCTCTTCTTGAACTGTCAATTCCCAACTGTCATTTCTTAACTGATTTTCTCAAAAGAATTCTGTTGAAACAGCCTCTCACTCTGTTGTATACTAAGTGAGACTGCACACGTGGTCGAGCTCACACGTGGCCGGCTGAGCTTCGCTTCCGACAACAATAGAAACAGAGGATCCTAGGACTCACCAATCGGCCAGTCCAGATCCTAAAGGGAACCAGTGAGTGAAAGAAGTATTGTGAATAGCCTCTCACGGGAGTGGGTGTGTGTGTTGGGTGATAGGGTGATTTGAATGAGAATATAAGCGGGCCGTGGGTCCCGCAAGTTATCTCAACTTCTCCATTTAACTAATAAAGTATTAGCTGAAATCACTACGCTATGCCTCAGTCTCAGTACTTTATATACTCCAAGGTTCTCAGACTGTTAGAGATTAACCCTTGACTGTCTGTCAGAGAACAGTACTTTAAAACTACCACTTAGAATCTGCAAAGCAACTTTCTTTATACTTTTTTTCTCCTTCAGGTTCAATTTATGAGACGTTTGGCCATGAAAGCTGTTTGTCAACAGGAGATCTGATTAAAGTTGTTGACTTAAAAGTTAAAAAACTCATTGCAAGTAACTCTGAGTGTGAAGATGACAGCCGGTGTTCTCCTGCTACAGTAGAGCTACCTCTAAATTTTCCAGGTACTATGTGGACATTTTCTGCTTAAATATGCTACCTTAGAAGGACTAACACCCCCTCCCCAACTAGTTCTGTAGAAATTATTTGGAGTGTTCATTTGGCACATAACATAACACGCATCCTTGTGTGTGATATGAGCAGATATAAGTGAATTGTCTAGAATATTGTTCCTAAAGCACCCAACGGCATAACAAATCTATTCTCAAAATATTTTATGTACTCCCTATTTCCTCAGTCAGTGAGGAGTTCCAAATACAGAGCTACTGGGTTTGGCTTCCTTCAGATGAACGAGAACACTGGTTTTAGGGTATTTTTAAAATACTCATTCACCCCCAGACTCTCCTTTTTGTAGCCTTCCCCTGTGGGTTTTCCTTTAGATCTTGTGGAGGTGGAAGAAGAGATTAAAACTTTTCTGCCACCGCACTCGCTCCTCTCTCCCCAGAAAGAGCTGTCCACACTTGAACACATGAGTCTGCTGACTCATGCCATTGGCCCATCAGGTTCACTTTTGTCTACTCAAACTGGCAGCAGCCATCCAGAGTCTAGGGTCATGTCACCTAATACTTGATACCTGTATCTGTATATGTTGGAGATTAGCAATTTTAATCTGATTTTGAACATATATATTTTCCTGATCTGTTTCTTTGAAATTGTTACTAGGTCCAAGCTCTTAACTGAGCTTAATGACAAAGGAAATCAAATTAATAACACATTAATATCTCAATGTTAATTAATTAGAAAATCTCTTTCCTGAATCAAACATCTCCCTTGAAGGGCTTTGCAGGTTAGTGGCGGATAGAACACCCTATGTTGATGTTGAAGAAATTGTGAGAAAAGTTTGGATTGGACCCATGCAACGACAGCATCCTTGCTTCTACTGTTCTGGGGATCTAGAAGCAGAAAATCTCAGCATCAACCAGGGTGAGAAGATCACATTCAGTTCTGTGGAAGACAACAACGGGACAGTGACTGTCAGTTGCAGAGTAGAGAGGGGTGACTATTTGCATGACTTCCTTCTGCCAGTCTCACAAGAAGGTGACTTCTATGAATCAGAAGATAACCAGATTTATTCCCTGAAAGAGGTTGCTGAATGGAAAATTCCAAAGTGCAGATGCAGGCATGTCATGTTTACTAATATTGGTGATATTCAGAACCATACCAATAAGTTCCCTGTGGATTTTGATGGCTGTGTTGTTCTATCACCGATATATGAAGTACAAGCAGTGATGAAATGTAAGTAAATTTCAGTGTCTAATTAGGAATCCACTCAAAACCAAAACAAATACATTGGTGTGCGTGCTTGGACTGAGCCATTATGAGAAATGTGTTCCATAATCATTTATGCATTCATTTATTTTACTTCACTCTTACCCCACCTTTCTGCCCAATGTGACATAGGTTAGGTCGAGAGTGTGTGACAGGGTGGTAAGGATAAAATGGAGGAAAGGAGACCACTGTAAGCAGATCTGAGCCTCCTCTGGGGAGCAAGCCAGGATATAAATAAAAGATAGTAGATGCAGACTTGGAAATATCTTCATGTACATTTTACTGTGACCGTGACGGTTATTTATGCCTCACCTTCTACATAGCTCGAGGCAATTTACAAAATGAAGGCCTATTTCTCACAAAGGATAGGTTGCTAGTAAATGTTCTGTGTATTTTCATTTTACTGATGTTTGTATTTATATTCTGACTTCCTTTCATCATGTTGGAACGCAAGGTAGCATACACAGGAATTTATGAAGGTCACCTGTCCAGGCACCTACCAGAGCCTACTTGCCAAGTGTGTGAACTCTGGGTTGGAAAATTCCTGGAGATTTACAGGTAGAACCGGGGGGGGGGGGGGGGACACACACCTCAGAAAGGTATAATGTCATAGAGTCCACCCTCCAAAGCAGTCATTTTCTCCAGGGGAACTGATCTGGAGGCTGGAGATCAGGTATAAATCAAAGAGATCTCTAAATCCTTACTAGCCTGGAGGCTGGCAGTCCTACTGTGCTCAGATCTCTTTACCTAAAGTATGGGTGCCGTGTTGTGTACCCATGTGCCAATATTATTCAACATATGAAATAGAGGAGAGAGGATTGTTAGCACTGTCCCTGCATCTCGCTTCGGAGTGTTGAGTTGAAGATCTGGATAGAGTCGGCATGTGCCTTCATTTCCCATGTTTCCTGATGACATGGAACGAGCACTATGCATAGTGACAAGTGACAAATCTGTTATGATACTCTATAATTATATGTTAACTATCATATTTTAAATGAAGCAGTTAATGGAAAGCCCCTTTGTCCATAACCAAAGGAGAAGTACTTCTTTGTGAACACATAATAAAAGCAAGTATATTTTTAGAACTCCTTTTATGTGAACTTTAAAGTAGGGATAGGTAGAGGTTTTTTCAAATACCAAAAATTCTAGATATCCTTCAAGTGGCTTTCTTGTGCCTTCTGAGAGTGTTCCTTCTCATTCTCTGTGTTGCTAGTTCTTTGATAATACTACTATTCCTTCTGTGAAACCTTTTTCAGCTTCTCCTTCACCTACTATAGTTCTAAAAAATGAGATTTGTCAATTTGAGAAGTTGTAAGGACAAAAGAAACAGATGTGCAGAAGTAAGAAAAGAGAGATATCTGGAATATTAGATTTGCTAAAAATATATGTAAAGATTTGGTTCTGTATGCATATCTAAACAATCCTAAGGGCTTTCCTGGGAGTACACATCACTGAATAAAATTGAACTTGCTTCTGAGTAAACCTGCTTAGGATTGTTCCCTATATTCCAGTTTTCTGCCTACTGTTCTCACTTGTCACTGTGGGGATTAAAGAAGTGAAAAGTGAACAAGAAAGAAGCAAAAGACACAGGTAGAAAAAGTTATGGAACAGAGCAAATGAGAATCCATTTGATCAAGAAGGACTTTACTCTCTACTCCAGCTGTCTTGTAACTCCCCATCTTCCGTTGCTCCCCAGGCAATACAAAAAAAACCCTGTTTGCCAAAAAGTGGCCAGAAACTTCCTTTTAAAAAAGCAAGCAAGCAAGCTGGGAATTCAGACAAGAGGCATGGCTGAGATCGCCAGCCTGGAGTTCTCCCAGAATTACACTTGATTCCATATAATAAAGTTCTGTTCCCCTGGAGAAAAAGCTGCTTTGGAGGGTGAACTCTATAGCATTATACCCCATTGAGGTCCCTCCCCTCCCCTCCCCATACCCTGCCCTTCTCTTGTCCCCCCCCCCAATCTACAGGAATTTCTGGACCCAGAGTTGGCAGCCCTGGGCATGGCATATTTCTGAAGCCCACATATGCACCCATGTAGCTTAAGGCCTGTATTTTTTAAAACTATCATTCCAGGTCTTGAGAATTTTGTATTGGAAGTTTGTCTATATACAATCCTTGTAAGTCTGAACAATCATGATGTATTCACTGAAAAATTCATGTTGTCATTTTGGTGTACATAGTATTCTATATAAATATATAATACATAAAACTATACAGGAGAGCTGCTTTTCCTTTGGTAATTACTGTTGCCAAAGCATAGGCTCCTGTTAGCACAACCCCCACCCCCACACCATAAGGTGGCACACACGGCACACTAAATATTGATCCAGTTGGTCAACTGTGTTGGTCTGAAGCAGTACAACAAATGTAGAGTCCAATGGCTCCTTTAAGACCAACAAACGTTTATTCAAGGTCTGAGCTTTCGTGTGCACGCACACTTTATCAATTACGTTAGAATGGCAGGCAAGGTTCAAACTTATAGCCAGAGAATGAACAGCAAATTAACATGCAACATGCAACATATCTTGATCATCATCATGTTGCATGTTTGCTGTTCAAGCTCTGGCTATAAGTTTGAACCTTGCCTGCCATTCTAGTGTAATTGATAAAGTGTGCATGCACATGCAAGCTCAGACCTTGAATAAACCTTTGTTGGTCTTAAAGGTTCATTGGACTCCAAATTTGTCACACTAAATATTGTTATTTATTTTAACAGCTGTGGATAAGTGATAGTAAACTCTAGCATATTTAATATCTTATTCAAATGTATGATAAACCCTTGAATTTTAACAGCAATATAGATTTTCCAATGGAGAATAGTTTGAGTAGTTCTCTATTTGGTGGCCAATAATATAGAAATGATTTGTATTTTAAAACAAAAGTCCATTGTAAGTTTAGCATGGTCTTCTACCTTATCATCAACTGAACTTTCTTTCGTTCTTTTCAGTTCAAAAAGAAATTGTTCACTTCCTTTCTGATTTAGATGTTGAAATCAAGGATGTAACAGACTGTTACAATGTTAACAGTTTCCTTCAGCCACTGTCAATGGAAGATATATTAGAAAGGACAAGCAATGATTTTCCTATTGTTGTTGCAGTAATTGAAGGGTCCAGTGGAAACAAGCAACCATATAATTTATTGTGTCCTGGCAGAGAAATAGTCATTTACAAAAAGCATCAGGCAATAAGAATCTTAGCTTCTGAGATAAAAAGTGATTTCCAAAAAAGACACTTTTTAATTCCTACCAGTTACAAAGGGAAGTTCAAAAGAAAACCCCGGGAATTTCCAACTGCTTATGACCTAGAAATAGCAAGGAGTGGGAAGGAGGAACTTCACGTTATAGCTACCAAAGCTTTTGAGTCTCCTTGTGAAGAACAGTGTTCCGTCTCTATTGGAGACCAGTTTTTAGTCCCACGGTGCCAGACAACTGAAGTTGATCAGAAACGGAAGGAAGTGGAGAATGCTTTGGCCTGTGAACAAATTCTGTTGAGAAATAAAACAGACAAGAAGGTGTTTCTTCCAATGTGCATGGAAGGTGGTTTTGTTGAAATTGTCCATGATAAGAAACAGTATGAACTTTTGGAGATTTGCAAAGATTTCTGCATGCCGTGCAATGTCAAAGTCTCCATAAGAGATCTTTCTATCCAAGAGGACATTTTGGCTGGTATACAAACTCTGCAGCTTGAAGAAGAGATCACAGATACTTATTTGATAATTAGCAACTTCAATAACCCCACAGAAATTTGGGAAGTTCCTGTGCATCGTGTAAATATGGCTGCCCAGTTGCTCAGCAAAAATGCTGAAGAAGTTGTGCTTTTCCCAGTGAATAATTTTGTGGAAGAGATTACAGAAGAACAGTATTGCATGATGAGAAGATATGAAAAGCAAGCCAAAAACCCACCACCTAGACCTCCTAAAGCCCCTACGATAAAAGAACCAAAGACATCTTTTCCCACTGCACCTGCTCAGAATTTTTTGGATACACCAAAAGCTGTAAAGGTAGGAAGAACTTTGTGTCTTTGATGCACCCATAGGCAGTTTCCAAGTTTATTAGTTGTTTTGTTGTTTGTGTTGTTATGTTTACTCAGACTGACAATGGCTCTCTGAAGCCTAAGACAGACGTTCTTCCCAGCCTTGCTACATGCGATCTTTCAAATGGAGACACTAGGGACCAAACGTGGTACTTCCTTCATGGGTGCAGAGGAGAGTGACCAGGATGATCAGGGGCCTGGAGACCAAGCCCTACGAGGAAAGGCTGAGGAACTTGGGAATGTTCAGTCTGGAGAAGGGGGAGGGGGGACACGATTGCTCTCTTTAAGTATTTGAAGGGCTGTCACTTAGAGGAGGGCAGGGAGCTGTTCCTGTTGGCAGCAGAGGATAGGACTCGCAATAGTGGGTTTAAATTAAGGGCAGGAAGGTACTGGCTGGATATTAGGAAAACCTTTTTTACAATAAGAGTTGTGCAGCAGTGGAATCAGCTGCCCAGGGAGGCAGTGAGCTCCCCCTCACTGGCAGTCTTGGTTTGTGATCACACACACGAAATAATTTTATTTAACTAATTTAATTAAAAATAACATTATTTAGTGCGTGTAATCGCAGTCTTTAAACAGCTTTGTGTAGTGGTTAAGAGCAGAGGACTCTAATCTGGAGAACCGGATTTGATTCCCCACTCCTCTACATGCAGCTGCTGGGTGACTTTGGGTCAAAGTTCCTTGAGAGCTGTTCTCAGCCCCACCTACCTAACAGGGTGCCTGTTCCTTTAGAGCTCTATCAGCCCCACCTACCTAGCAGGGTGTCTGTTGTGGGAAGAGGAAAGGAAGGAGACAGTAAGCTGCTCTGAGACTCTGCGTGAATGGCAGGGTATAAATCCAGTATCTTCTTCTTTTAAGCAGCGGCTGGACAAACAGTTGCCAGGGATGCACAAGACTGATCCTGCATTGAGCAGGGGTTGGACTAGATGGCCTGCATGGCCCCCTCCAACTCTGTGATTCTATGATTTATGGAGTATGATAATACAGAAGGGAAAATAACATTTTAAGCACATAGTTAAATAATTTTAAGTATAAATGCATGTACTTCCTTTTGGAGATTAAGTTGGAATTGCAGATTCAGATGGTAATAATATGGAATGTATTTGGATGGTATTTATAATGGACAATTTAACTCATAGATTTTTAAGTAGGAGCTGTGGGAGTTTAGATGATCTTCACTGTTTTAGTCTTGGTTTTTGCATTTTACGTAGGTATTTTTGAAAACGAAAGCTCTGGAATTCATTCTGATTCAAACATATTTCTGATAAGAAGTTAATATTAAGAATAAAGTTCTGAGGGTATCATGAAATTAGAAGAAAATCACTTCAGTAAAAAATTGTGGCTATAGATTATGGTTAAATTACACCAATTAGTAATGAAAAGGCTTTTTAAAATAAGCAAGAGCTAGGAATAAAAGATCTTGAGTTTAGAAACACGATAATGTATTTAGAAAGACTTAATAACGTCTTTGTTTTTATGTTGTTCACTTACCCCAGTGTAAGTATAACTATAATGTCCGTAAGACCCAGCCATGGGGGGATCATTCACTTACTCCCCTTACTTACCCCTCCTCTTACTTTCTCTGGTGTCAGAGTCTCAGGAAAGCTGCATCATGTAATTCTTCTGATTATATAGATAAACTATGAGAGTTCCTTCCAGGAGAACTAAAACCTGTCACATTGCTATGGGCCATGAATTACCAGGGTAAATTGACAGAATGCAAGACCAGTAAAGAGTGCAAAGCAATAATAAAAAAATAGTCTTTTATATTCAAATGTAACTTATATCGACCTCCTTCTATCATTTTCATGCAGACTTTCAACATGGATAAATCAAAACCATAGCAGGAGTGCTATGTTTTCTCTAAGTGTAAATGAAGCAATTAAAATTTGTTTTAACACCACAAGACCATTCACTGACAGTATTTTGGAATGGAACATGTTTACCAGCAGTGAAGCTCAGTGCACCATAGATCCCCTTTTCAATTATTTATTTTTAAATGTGTGTTAGAAGGAGTACGTATTCTAGGAAAAGCTTTCAAATCATGCTTCCATTTCATTAACAATAATTTATTTACACATTGTCTCTAAAATAAGAAAGACCAGTATTTCTATCAATTTCTTTGAGCATGAATTTGCATCCTTGCACACTACATTCTTTTAAAGGAATACAGTGTAATTTTGGACCTTATTTTTCATTGTGGTGGTGGTGGGGAAAATCTCCCAAAGAGCTTAATACTATGCTCTTCTGTGCAACAAAATGGTACATTAGACCCTTGGTGCCCTTGCCAGGTAAATCTCTGGCATATTACAGCAGCTGGCTCTGCTTCTGCATAAATTTGCTGTATAGCCCGATCTCATCAGATCTCAGAAACTAAGCAGAGTCAGTATATAGAAAAGAAACCACCAAGAGGAAGGCAACGGAAAACCACCTCTGCTTCTCACTTGCCTTGAAAGCCCCTTGCTGGGGTTGCTATAAGTTGGCTGCAACTTGATGGCACTTTACACATACACCGAAGTCCCTTAGGAGGCCACATAGTGCTGAAAAAATGGAAATATATTCCCAGATCTCAGGATGGGTCTTCACCACTCCATAATCTTACCAGGTTGATTCTTCCTCAACCTGGTAAGATCAGGGCTTTGGGGCTGGGTCTTTGTTGCCTGAATAACAGCCAGATTCTACCCTGTTTTGTGTTATTTGCTACTCTTACTGCAAGTGTCTCTTCTTCTTAGTCTATCTTATACCTCAGGGGTCCCCAGTGTGGCACCATTGTGCTGCCAATGTATTACCTAGGGCCCACTTGATTCTCCCCCAAAATATGTCTTCCTGAAATCAAAGAGCCAGTCTTCTGGTTTTCCTCCACCTTACTGGAGCAAGAGGGACATCGGAAGACCCCAAGTGGCATCATCTTTGTGCCTGCGGGAGGCATAGATGTATAAGTAGCTGCCTCCCTCTTAGGAGGATGCCTGCCTTGGAACCTCTGAGCATTTAGCAGTTGGCCCCCAATGACAGTGAGTGAAGGCACCCATTATCCTTTCTCAGGGGTCGTTTCGTAGAAAAAGAGCTAGGGGGACTCATTAGCATAACTCATTAGCATATGCCACACCCGACATCACCGGAAGTGTGTCATAAGGCCACACACCCCACCCCCAACGGTCCCGCCCCCCCCCGCCGGCCTTGCAGCTCCACTGCTGAGCCCTATGATGGGCCCAGCGGTGGACCTGCAAGGCCGGCGGGAGTGCAAGGAAGCCCCGCAAAGGCCCTCCCTGGCCCCAGGACAGCAGGGGTGGGGAGAGGCAGGGAGGAAGCAACTTACCCTCCCTCTTCTCCTGCCTCCTCCTGGCTGAATGAGGGCCAGAAGCAGGGCGGCCGGAAGCAGGGGGCGGGGCTTCATCATGTACCCTGCCCCCCGTACCTCACCCGGGGGAACTGTGTTCCCCTGCATTCCCCCCCGAAATGACCTCTGTCCTTTCTCAAAATTCCAAAAGTTCCCACAGTTTCCAGCCTTTGTTCTACTCTCTGATAGCTTTTATATCTGCTTGTTTGCCCTACTTCTCATATCCTCAACCAGGTGTTGTTTGGTTGAGGAAATCCCTGTGTGTCAAGTCAAGACATTTTTCCAAGGGTAGAAGGAGGAATAGTTTGAAGAAAAAGAAGAAGAGATTAGATTTGTACTCCGCCCTTCACTACCTGAAGGAGTCTCAGAGTGGTTTACAATCTCCTTTCCCTTCTCCTCCCTACAACAGACACCCTGTAAGGTCTTTTGAGAACTGCCATTGAGAGAACAGCTCTGAAATAACTTATGACTGACCCAAGGTCACACCAGGGCAGGGATGCTACTGATTCCTTATTGTACTTCTGAGCCATCAGGGCTGACACACTCCTAGCAGCTGTATTAAATGGCACTGGCCAAAGAATATATTAGGTCTCATATTTTTATTACCACGGTCCAAGACCAGCATGGATAGTACAAAAATGGTAGATAAACTGTATAAATATATAAAACAATATGTTACACTAAAAAATAAATAAATCACAATCATAGAATAAATTTCAATGTTGAAAATACAGAGTCATAGTTCTCATAAATAGAATTGGGGCTGTCCCTCTATATATTAGTTAGAGATCTCCTACACTTCAGTGCCAACCAACCATATTTAGCATCTTTGTATGTTATTTTCTGGCTCTTATCAGTGAGCATTGTAGAGAGAAGTAGAGCTCTGTGTCTCCCTGGATAGGCTGAAAGTACAGGCAATATATAAACTTCACGTATCTTATTATACATCTTACAATCAAAGATAACATGTTCTAATGTTTCTATTTTCCCATCACCACAGGGACATACGCACCACAGGGACACAGGGACTAATGAAATTTATATATAATATACAATATATATATTCTGGAGGCAAATGAGCATCTACAACTCTGCCTTACCTGTCTATGCTTGTACCATAGAAGCTAAAGTTTAAGATGGGACTCTGTTAACAACTAAAAGGAGACATAGGATCAGACTATTAATTTGTTAAGAAAATATTGTCCTGCTTTAAGTGAACATAAACAGAAGATAAAATTGTCCTTCTGTGCAATCTTACTGACACCTTCTCAAAAAAAGACCCCCCTGGTGCCCTCTCATCGTTATCCTTTCCCCCCCTGTAAAGAGAAACTACAATAGCAAAGTGATAGCTGAAAGGGAGGCTTTTCTTAACAGATGTGATAGCTTGCCGAGTACCATTCCATCATCCTCATGAATTGTAAGAGCAGCAAAGAATTCAGCAAAGCCAGATTATCTCTCTCTCTCCTTTTTTAATCTTAAAAGAGATTGGATTGTCAGTGGATTTATTCAGAGGTGTCACAGCTCTTTGCAGTGAAGGGCATATTATTCTTACTTGAAAGCACATATCCACCATCCATGAGCCATAGCGAGAGTTTAACTCACACGCAGAAGGGAGAACAGATTCCCTTATGAGTTATTTTGAGAACCTAAGTGGGAATTAAGTGGTGCCAATGCCTTATGGCAACTGTCTTCACACAGCTGAATTTAACTTTCAATGAGCCTGTATAAACCACCCAAATCACAGCTGGTCTGTGAAATAAGGGTGAACAAATTGTCACTGACAGAATTCAGCCAATGAAAGCTGCCAAAATGCTACCATTGAAATGGGAAATGATATTTTGCATACAAACAATGTGACAAATTTTAATGTTATGGGCAAATGGAACATCACTAGCTGGAGCACACACTGAGCATTCATGGGAGTTTCTGGTAACCAATAAAATGACAGTAACTCATCTGCACAAGAAGGCATTGAAAAAGGAGCATTTCAATTTTTGGATGTGTGTATATTTCACACATGCACCAAACAGTTACTTTTCAACTGGTCCCTTAGTATGCTACATGCTCCACAATCTAGAAACATCCTAGATTTCAGAGTTTCTAACTGGACTCGTGAACTAAGCTTCAGAGAATCTGGACAGATGTGGTTGAATTGATCATTTCATTGTTATGGTATAGCAAGCTCTGCTATATAGCAACTTGGCTGACTTTGAAGCTGTAATCCTATCCATGCTTACCTCGGGGTAAGTCCCAGTGAAGGAAGTGGGTTAGATTGGGGCTGTGATCTTCCAATGGAAATTACTAGTCACCTAAGGACAAGGGCGTAGACTTTTCAATTTCCTGAGGGGGGGCTGGGGCTGGGCAGGAGGCATTGCTATGCTAGGTCCTTAAATGAACCGAGGCCCAGTGGAATCTTAGAGAGGATTCAGTGACATCACAAGCTGTTGTCA
This sequence comes from Gekko japonicus, assembly GCF_001447785.1. Taxonomy (NCBI): domain Eukaryota; kingdom Metazoa; phylum Chordata; class Lepidosauria; order Squamata; family Gekkonidae; genus Gekko; species Gekko japonicus. The sequence goes on along the minus strand of NW_015169780.1, from coordinate 105,730 downwards.
CTATCTATGGAGGCGGAGCCATGTGGGATTTAGGAAGGGGCTCCCCAGAAATTTAGGGGGGCCTGGGATCCCTTGGGAACTCCCCTAGCCATGCCCCTGGGGTGGGCTAAACCCAGGAAAATGTGGGAGTTGGCCAGTGGTTATAGTGGTATCTCAGTAGTCTCCTGCTCTGTCTTTTATTTAAATTCACTTTTAGAAGAGTCACTTTAAGTTCTGCAAATATACATACCATGTGCATAAGACAAACAAATGGTCACAAAGTGGAAAGTAAGAAGGGCAACACAGGAGTCGTGTTTCTGCCTTATTCATAAGGGTGACTTTGTACTGAAATTTATTACATTATGGCATCATAGATGCCTTCGTTTGGTAAATGCATGGCTGAGGTCTCTGAGCCAGAATACCAAACAGTTGCTGTGCACTCAATTTCTGAGCAATGTACAGAGTTCACAGTCATTCCATTTTGCAACCTGTCATTCCAGTCCCAGAGCACTGAGCCTATTCCCAGGGCTGTCCTGTCATTCCACTCTGTGACCTGTCATTCTAGTCCCACAGCACAGATTCTATTGCTAGGGATCATCATTCCACTCTGGGGACTGTCATTCCAGTCCCAGAGCACAGATTCTATTCCTAGGGACTGTAATTCCACTCTGGGTGTCATTCCAGAAACCACACCATTTAAAGTAACAGCAAAATGAAGAGCATGACCGTGTATAGAGTGTACATTTCTTGCCAATGTTCTTTCTGGGCTGCACACAGGACAAAAGGAAATTTAAAAAGGTCTCTGATCTGCATGTCCCGTCCCCCCCAGTCTCACACAGCAGAACCAGGGTTTCCAATTTCAGCACTGGAGCTACGGATGCCGGCCACCAGGTGGGATCCAGGGATCCCCTGGAATTACAGCTCATTTCCAGACTACAAAGATCAGTTTCCCTGGAGAGAATGGATGTTCTGGAGGGTGGACTCTATGGCACTGTACCCCACTGAGGCCCCTGTCCTGCCAAGGCTCCATCCCCAAATCAGAAAGAAAGAAAGAAAGAAAGAAAGAAAGAAAGAAAGAAAGAAAGAAAGAAAGAAAGAAAGAAAGAAAGATAAGCAAATAGATGTGGAGAGAAGAGAGAGAGAGAGAAAGAGAGATAAAGAAAGAAAGAAAGAGATGGAAAGAGAGGGAGGAGATGGAAAGAAAGCAAATAGATGTGGAGAGAGGAGAGAGAGAGAAAGAGAGGGAGAGAAAAAGATGGAAGAAAAGAAAGAAAGAAGTAAAAGGAGGGGGGAGAAAAAGAAAGCAAATAGATGGGGGAGAGAGAGAGGAAGGAAGGAATGAAGGTTAGGCTGGAATGTGTGTGGGGAGGAAGCAGCTCCCTTGCTTCCAGCTCTCACACACCTCAACAGAGAGAGAAAGAAAAGAGAAAAAGACAGAGAGAGAAAGCCCCCCCCCCACTGACTGCAGGAGAAAGCGAACCCCAGGATCTTTTGTGCTGCTGGAACAACGTGCTCCTTGTGGCACAGAAAGTGAGCCACTCACTGCTGACAGCACTGGCAACCAGAGGCCACAGAGGAGCACTGGTCAGCTGCATCACCATCCCAAGGCTCCCTGACCTCCCCTGCCTCCATTCTTGCCCAACTCTCCTCCCCAACCTCCGTCCTTCCCACCAACTGGCACGCAGGTGCACTCTGATCCTGGCTCTGCTACCTCCTCCTCCAGGACCTTAAGGATGGCTGGGTGCAGCAGCATCAGTGGGAAGGTGGCTTGGGTTTTGGCAGCGATGGCAGCAGCTCCGAAGTCGCTCCACTCTGCTGGAAGGTGGGCAGCCACTTTATAGTTAGTGCAGGTGGGGGGAGGACCCACGAGCCCTGCACTGGGAGGGAAATTGGTGCACTGGCACCCTGGGGGGGCTCATTTATCCCTGGAAAATTTCGGGGATAGCCTTAGCCCCCGAGCCCTCCCCCTGAAGATTACGTCTATGCCTAAGGACTCATACAAATAATCATCCTTTCTAAAACGAGGCACATAGAAATAAAGACCAAGGACAAAGGAACATCCATAGAACTGGGAAAGAAGATCTGGTTTCTCCTAAAATGAGTCTCCAAGTGCTGAGTTTTTAGTCATCATGGCCAGTACCCAGCAAATGGGTCCATCAGGAGAGCTATACTGATTTTGGTTGCAACATCCGTTTCGGTCTCATGTAGCCACACTCTATGTGTAACATGAGAGGTGCAAACAACTTTGAAAAGACCCTCACTGAGCATTACTATGCTGCAATCAATTTCAGAAAAAGAAACATTTCTGGGAGCCTGTTCAGAACTGTCCAAGAATAATTTGGATCTTTTAAATAGTCTTATACAAGGCAGCTATAAAAGTCCTTACCATTAACTATAGTCAAATCTTTCTGCAATCAAGAAGAACATTTTTTAAATGTTTGGGGTTCTTGTTATTTTATTACACATCATGCAACATTTACCATTGTTCTTGGAATTTTGCAATTTATCTGTTAGATTTGGGGCAACAACAAAAAGATAGATGATTTCTCAAAACTTGTATATTTCTAAACATGTGTTGTAGGCATTACAGTCAGGCTGACAACTCCTGCCTCTGAAGTCAGATCCAATTATAATGAATACTTGTTCTAAATTAACAGGCATATACATGATTAATAAGGTTTCTCACATCAGATTTAACAATAGAAAACCACTAGCACATTATTTGTCAATAACTTAGATACCTTGTAATTTTCTGCTGACAGATTCTGGGTTTTATTCTTAGTCAGTTTGAATTGTTCATAACCTTGCAGCATTCTCCTTCCTCCTGCCCCATTTAGAAGATCACACCATGGTTTCACAGGAAATCTTTTGTGGTGACCACAAAATGGGAGAGGTTTCTGAATTGTCTGCTACTGAAAAGTTTGATCTTGTTTCTATAGTTAAGATAGTTGCCTGATTATTTCTTTTGTAATGCGTCCCCTCTTGCTCCCCCTTGTCTTGTTCTGCATCTTTCCAGCTGCTACAAAAGTTGTTGAGGTCAGGATTTTAGTATGTGTGGTCCAGCATAACGTTACACCTGACAGGCCAAAAGGCTACCAGAACCACCTGTAGGCCCTTTCTGCATCCAGCAGCCACTGTTTTACCCAATCATAGGAATCCCAGGATCTTCACCTCAGAAATGCCTGCTGCGGGCCTGATTCCTGACAGGCAGAAATATTTGTGTTCTCTGTTGTTTGAGGGCAGCTCAATAAGAATATTGGGCTGTGTGTAGCTATTGGCACCTTACTTCACTAAGCCCCTGATACTAAACTAGACAGGCCCCTGATACTAAACTAGACAGCCATAGGTCTGGCTTGATATATGTAGCTTCTTACATTAATATTGAGTTTCCAGGGACAATTTTCTGCAGGGTCTTTTTTGTGGTGCTACTCTCTGGTACTCTCCCAAATCCTACTGAGGGAATTTGTATAAATCAGTGCAATATGAGTACATATATATGAGTATATAAAAGCACTGATTTTCTACACTTTCAAAGAATGAAGTTTGGGAGAGGAATCTAATTTCAAGCAGCACTGGATTTATACATGCACTATGCAAGCTACAGTTTAAGGCCTCAGACTTTGAGGGGCCTCCAAAATTATTTCATTACCATTTTTAATGCCATAGGGCATCTTAAACTTGAGATAGTTCAGGGCTTTCAACATATCTTAATCTGTTCTCAAGACTATTAAATTTAGAGGGAATATCTTTAACTGAGTAAAGATGTCAGGGATGTACATACCTTCTACCATCTTGCTCCTTCACTTTCTCCTCCCTACACATAAAGTGCTATCTAGAGCTCTATTATCTCCATGTTTTAACTGCAGAGAAGGGCTAAGCTGAGTGGCAGATGTTTCACACCCATGACTGCAGTCTGCTGGAAAGAATGAGGTTGGTTGTGTTTTGGATCGATAACCTCTGCAGAGTTACTTGAAGTAAAGGTTAAACACTAGGATTTATAGCCAAGAAGGCATTTCCTTTATTTCTGAAAGGCCGTATATATTGCCTATCACTTTGTCTTTAATTCTTCATTTTCTCTGATCTTTAAAATAGCCCCTGCTTGTTCTTCTGTAACCCTCATTAAATCCTCATTGCCCTGATGCTCACATTGCAGGCCAGTTGTACCCCTAATGCAGCTATCTTTTGATATAGTGAGCACATGCCTAAGTTCACTACAGACATTTACTGCTTCATCCTCAAGAGCTCTTTTTAAGTATTTTTGATATTTTTCAGTAGTACTCTTTTTGTATCCCTTCTGGGCATCCTTTTAATTTTGCTATTCAAATTAACTCCAGGCTGTCAAATGTCTCGAGACACATAGCTGCATCAGTTAACATTATCTAAACGTTCATTTAAGCCTGCCTGAGTCACATTCATTCTATTATCGGCTCCTTTTACATCTGTTATTAATTCCCTACAGAAAACTTGCATCTCTTTAATTTTATGCTCTTATGCCTGGCAGCTCAATGCCATCATGCCTCTGCTGTACAGCATTTAATAGCACAGTTCTGGTGGACTTCATGAATATTTCTGCTGATTCTCCCTCATGAGTTTGTACAGCTATTTTTAGTGCCAGGAGGCACTGTGTGCAGTTGTGGTGTTTGAGCTGGTGCCATTTATTATACATGTACTAAAGCAATGCTGTGACTGGTAATTAAGCAGTTAGGTCCCCATATTATATCCTTCATGGTTGAGAGCGCTGTGCCAGGGCTAGCTGGAGGTAGTTTACTTCAGGTGGCATATTTTTATATCAGTTGTTTAATGTATTATTTTCACTAGAATGAGCAACATCATTTGGATTTTCCATGTAGCTATAAAATGTCTCAGGCTGTTCTGGTGACCACAAACATCCTTTAAACCCATGGCTATGGCCACGATATTTATAATGCAGAGCAGTTTACCACATGGGTTGCTTCCATAACCAGCCACTGCCAAGAATGTCCACAGGAAACATGGAGACCCTAAAGTGTTAGGAATTCAGCTATTAGCTGTGAGGCTTTTGTAAGCTTTTCAGTGGATAAAGTCTAGTTGCTCTGCTATGACCTCCCAGCAAATTTTGATACAGTATGTGAACTGGAAGCCCCTTGTCCATCTTTGGATTCTGTGTTTGACAGCTTCAGCTGACTCTCCTGGGCTGATGTTGATAGGATTCTGGGTGCTGTTAGGCTGACCGCATGCCTCTTAGACCTGTGTCTCTCATGGCTGGTGAAGGCCGGTAGTGAAGGAACTTGGGGCCCTCTGGTAGACATTATATTATTGATTGATTGATTGATTGATTGATTTGATTTTTATCCCGCCCTCCTGCCGAAGCGGCTCAGGGTGGCTTACAACATTAAAACAGTAAAACAATGCCTCTAAAACAGTCTATACAGTACCTTAAAATCAAAATTTAACACACAGTACAACATATCCATGGCGGCAACCATAAAGTGCTATAATGCTTGGTCTGGGTTATTAAATGCTTGGCGGAATAGCTCCGTCTTCATCGCTCTCCGGAACTGGCGGAGATCCCGGAGGGCGCGGATCTCATGAGGGAGCTGGTTCCATAGTGTTGGTGCTGCCAAGGAGAACGCCCTAGTTCTAGTAGATGTTAATTTGGCGTCCCTAGGGCCAGGGGGGACTAAGCGGTCCTGCGACTCGGATCTCAGTGTTCTCAGGGGAACATACGGGGAAAGGCGGTCCCACAGGTAGACAAGTCCCAGACCATAAAGGGCTTTAAAGGTCAAAACCAGCACCTTGAAGCGTATCCGGAACGCTATTGGCAGCCAGTGCAGCACCCTCAGCACCGGTTGGATGTGTTCCCTCACAGGGGCACCCACCAACAACCTAGCTGCGGCATTCTGCACCAGCTGCAGCTTCTGAAGTTGCCCCAAGGGCAGCCCCATGTAGAGAGCATTACAGTAGTCCAATCTCGAGGTGACCATTGCGTGGATCACTGACGCCAGATCATTGTGTTTGAGGAAGGGGACCAGCTGCCTAATCAGCCGTAGATGGTAAAAGGCTGCCTTGGCAGTGGCTGCTACCTGGGCCTCCATTGTCAAGGAAGCATCCAGGAGCACTCCCAAGCTCCTGACCCTCGGAGCTGGCACCAATGGCGCCCCACCGAAGACCGGAAGTGGGACCCCTACCCCTGTACCACTCCGATTCAGGCATGGGACCTCCGTCTTCGTCGGATTTAGTTTCAGTCGACTCTGTCTAAGCCAGTCTGCTATGTCCCACAACGCCCGGTCCAGATCTTCCAGGTTAGAGCCAGACTGGCTGCCCAAGAACAGATAGAGCTGGGTGTCATCAGCATATTGATGACAAACCAGCCCATGCCTCCGGGCAATCTGGGCAAGGGGGCGCATATAGATGTCAAACAGCATTGGTGAGAGCCCAGCTCCCTGAGGCACTCCACACTCTCACCGAGCACCACCCTTTGTCCCCGACCTTGGAGGAAGGAGACAAGCCACTGCAAGGCGAGTCCCCGAATCCCCACATCGGCGAGGCGGTGGGCGAGCAACTGCTGATTGACCATGTCAAACCCAGCCGACAGGTCCAACAGCAGAAGCGCCGCCGTCCCCTCCCGATCCAGGTGCCTCCGAAGGTCATCTGTGAGGGCCACCAGTACTGTCTATTATCCATCTGTCCCTGGATTCAGGGGTTTACCCAGAGGGATTAAAAGAGGCTGTGGTTGTACTGTTCTTAAAGAACCCAACTTTGGACACTATGGATCTGTCCAATTACTGTCAAGTTTTGAATCTTTTGTTTCTGGGAAAGGTAATTGAGAGAGCGGTGGCAAACCAGAATTTCCTGGATGACACATTGGCACTGGGTCAATTTCAGTCTGGCTTCTACTCCAGCCATGGGATGGAGATGGCACTGGTCACCCTCACAGATGATCTCCACAGGCAGTTTGATCGAGGTGGGTCAGGACTGCTGCTACTTCTCAACCTTACAGCAGTGTTCAAAATGGTCACTCATGATCTCTTGACCTATCGCCTTGCTGATGAAGGAGTTCATGGGGTAGCCTTGGCTTACCTCATTTCTCCAAGGTCATAGACAGAGGGTGTCTAGGGGAGAGGGTGTTTCCTAGGCACCCCTTAGTATGTGGGGTCCCTCAGGGGTCAAACCTCTCTCCATGTTGTTTAACCCTTGCCCAACTGATGCAGAGATTTAGGCAGGGGTGTCACCAGTATACTTATGACACCTAGCTATATCTGTTGATGGGTGGCCGTCTGGATACTGCTCCAGCAGTTTTGGCTGAGGGTTTGGAGGCTGTAGTAGGATGGTTAAAATAGAGCTGGCTGAGACTGAATCCTACTATGATTGAGGTTCTGTGGCTGGGCAGGGAGGATTCAGGGTTGGGGTATCAACTCCCAGCTCATGATGGCGTGCCCTTAACACTGGCACCAACTGTCAAGACCTTGGGTGTAATTCTGCATGCTTCCTTATCAATCGAGGCCTAGGTCACAAATGTTGCCAGACTGGCATTCTTCCAGCTACGCCAGGTCAGGCAACTCGCCCCCTACCTATCCTGCCCAGATTTAGCCACAGTAATCCATGCAACAGTTGCCTCCAGACTGGACTACTGTAACTCGCTGTATGTGGGCTTACCCTTGAGACTGACCCGGAAACTTCAGCTGGTGCAGAGGTTTCCGGGACCCTGCGAACAGCATACATTCAACCTGTGCTGTGTGAGCTGCACTTGAGCACCATATCAGGTTCAACATTTCAGTACTTACCTTTAAGGCCCTTAACAGTTTGAGACCCACGTATCTTCATATCATAGGTACAAACTTATGAAAGCACCTTTATTGTTTATTTATTTGTTGTTACATTTATATTCCACCTTTCCTCCATCTAGGAATACCATACTGCGTACACAGGGTTCCCTTGAGGCCTCCCGTGCAATCACTGACCAGACACATACATGCTTAGGGCACATGGTTGCTGTACCATGTGCCAATTTTTATTTATTTATTTATTTATTTAACTTTCAGTTTATATACCGCTTGAATCCCAAAGGGTCTCTGAGCAGTTTTACATACAATTTTAATTTCCTACCTAGGGCCACATTAACTGGGGGGAAGAGTTTGCCTACCAGCACCCAGGCAGCTCTTGTTGGCTCTTTCCAGCGGGCTTCAGGTGTTCTTCTTGGCGGTCAACCACCTGGCGCCTTGGGGCTGATCTTGCTTCCTCTTTGGGACGGGCCTTGCTTCCAGTGACTTCCTCTGGCGGGCTTTTATCCTGGGGCATGGCCACGCGCCAGCCACAGCTCTGGCTATGTCCTTGCTGGCTCCGCCGCGCCGTCACGCCCCCGCGCCTCTACGACTCCGCCTCCACCCAGTCTCCGTCGCTCCACGTCACTAGGTCGCCAGGGCTGCTTGCCGATCGCTCCGCTGCTTCACTCGCCAACCACTCCGTTGTGCTGCCGCCGCTGCACACCCCACAAGGAGGAGGGTGCCCCCTGCCACCTAGGGCAGGTACCCAATTTGTCTACTCGCATTGTGCTTATTCCGCTTTCGAACCGCTGGGTGGGCGGGAGCTGGGATCAGTGAGATCAGGGAATACTTTTATAGTATCTCTGTATAAGATTTGTAGATTAATTGAATTGATGCAAGGAGCCCCTGGGAGTTATCCACCGTGGCTCCTCTTAGAATACACTACCCCACCCTGCCTGTCTGAATAGTAGATTGAAATGGTCCATGAGGTGCATCGCTGTTCCCTTAACTTCATGTGAGATGTCTTCATGTTTTCCCACATCATGCTTTGCTTTTTGCTGTCAGCAAATCACTTCCATACCTCCAATCTTGCACCAAAAAACATTTCTCTGAAAAAGCAAAGTTGCCCTGCAGATGCTCCCTTAGAAATCAAGCATGTTTCCCTGTAAAGAGACCATAGGTGTGTGGGTACCAGACAGAGAGCACCATCCTAAGATAAGGCTGTACCTCAATGTTGCTAAAATGAGAGGGCTTTTATGCCAATTATTTTAGAGGGACTCTTAGTTCAGATGGTCCCCTTGTCTCCACTACCAATCAGCTGATGATACTATTATGTATGTGTGTGTGCTGAATAGTTCAGTAGTACTGCTGCTGAACATTTCAGATGATACATATCAGGTTACTGTATAAAATTTCTAAGTAGCATGAAAATTATTTTCTAGCTTAGCCAGCGGACTTTCCCGCCTTCAAGCAATAAAATAGTTCCTGGCATAAGAGTCAGAAGATCCTCTTTGAAACAGCAGGGGATTGCACAGATGTATAAATTGGCAGTTTGGATGTTCCTTTAAAACTAGATATAAAAGACTCTACTACAGTCCACCTTTTGGATAAAAGAACTCTGTCTGTCAGAAATGCACAAGGGAGGTATTAAAACAAAGAGGAATATGTGTTTCCTACTACGGGAAAGGGATTGTGCATTCAACAGGAAAATGATTGGACTTGTTGGGTGTAACTGCATAGAGCGAAAGGGGAAGATGTGTTATGTTGTTTCCTCTGAGGTAAAAGAAAAAGAAAAACTTTATTGGTTGTTTGTTCTGCTACAGAATATCTCTACTGAATTGTGACTGGCCAAAGCAGTACACAGATAATATCAGACTTTTATAGTATTGTTTTCTATAATGAAGTCTTATGACTAAAGGACAAGGTCTAAAGTTTTTAATCACCATCTGGGGCCATATATCAAGAAAAAGCCAGGTGAAGCAAACCACAGTTGGGGGGGGGGAGCCATTTTGCTATTCCAAAAAAGCAAGACTTTATTAGCTGTGTCAAGGACAAATGGCCCAGAACTTATGGAGGCACCATCATCCCTGGCTTTTTGTGTTTATTCATTCATTTGTTTAGGGTTTTTAAAGAGCAGGAGAAAGATAGTCGAAGAAAGAGAGATGGAGAAAGACTGTGGGACACATGCAGCAAACCTATACTACATCTTAAGGTCAAAAGAGGTTGCTCTATTTGAAAACCTGGAAGCTGCACTGCAGCATATAGGATACCTACATGGTGTGGTGTGCTTAAGATAAAAACCGAGCTTTGTGTCTTGGACCGTATCTGCATGGATTTTTGTAGGGGTATTCTGATCATGTGACCACAAGATTCTATGAGTGCTGGGCAGACAGTATCAATACAAATGCAAAAGGCTGTATCAGAACTAGTCCTTTATAATGCTAGTAAAGGGATCATGTGACTGGAGTCATCTCATCATCTGGCATTCTCAATGATGCTGTTTGTCAATGATAGCCTATATAAAGGGACATCACTGTGTCAATGAAGGGCCAGATTTGCCTTGCAGTTATGGGTATGATTACAGTTCACATTCTTAAAGAGCGCCAGTTTGGTGTAGTGGTTAAGTGTGCGGACTCTAATCTGGGAGAACCGGGTTTGATTCCCCACTCCTCCACTCGCACCTGCTGATGTGACCTTGGGTCAGTCACAAGCTCTGGCACAGCTGTCCTTGAAAAAGAGCAGTTTGTGTCAGAGTTCTCTCAGCCCCACCCACCTCACAGGGTGTCTGTTGTGGGGAGGGGAAGGGAAAGGAGTTTGTAAACCGCTCTGAGACTCCAAGTGAAGGGCGGGGTATAAATCCAATCTCTTCTTCTTCTTCTTCTTCTTCTTCTAAGTAAAAATAATTTCTGTTTAATGAATGCAGTGGACTTGACTATGTTATACTTCATAGTTAATATGTTGTACTTTAGCCACAGCCAATGTATTTGTGTAAAGTCACAGCCGAATTATGGCAACCCCAGCAAGGGGCTTTCAAAGCAAGTGAAAAGCAGAGGTGGATTGCCATTGCCTTCCTCTGCAGAATCTTCCTTAGAGGTCTACCTTCCAAGTACTGACCCTGCTTAGCTTTTGAAATCTGATGCGATCGGGCTATGCCATGCCACTTTCCCAACCGTTCAAACCTCCAATGACTCCCCATAAAACTCTGATAATCCAGCTTCTGAGCCTGGCCTTGGGTCATCAGCTCTTCAGGTGATAAATGGTTCCAAGCCCCTTGGGGACTTTCAGGTAAAGAGGAGAGCAACTGTCAAAAATCTATCTCTATGTTACATGCACAGCAAGCACTGGGCTAAAGCCACAATGCCTAAGGCTGGTCCTACCTCACGCTGTGCTCTGCGACTAAGGTAAAAAAAAAGTAGGAAAGCCTTGCTCTCCAAACCTCTCCTCCTACCACCTGTTCCATTCAGAGCACCTAGCAAGTACATCCAACTCTGAGCTCCTGAATTGCAAATGCCTTCAGGGGGAAGATATGTATGCACTATGTGCCATCAAGTAAATTATGACCTATGGTGACCTTATGAATTCATAATCTCTAACATGTCTGTCACTAACAGCCTTGTCAGGTCTTGAAAACTGAAGACCACTGCTTGCTTTATTGAGGCAATCCATTTCAAGCTGGGCCCTCAATTTTTACTAGCATTATTGTCTTTTCCAGTGATGATAGCCTATGTTAAGTTGTTTTAACTTCTAGGGAGAAATAAGGCTTGATTTGATTTAGAACCCGCTTATTTGTCTTTTTGGTGGTCCATAGTACCCGTATAACTCTCCTCCAACACCACATTTCAAATGAATCAACTTTCTTCTGGTCAGCTTTCTTCATTGTCCAAACTTTCACACCCATACATAGTAATGGGAAATTCTATGATATAAACTGTTTTGATCTTGTTCTTCAGCAACACATCCTTACATTTAAGGATCTTTTCTAGTTACTTCATGGCTGCCCTGACAAATCTTTAACAATTTTGGTTCCTTCATTCAACCTTAACACTGTGTAATTCTTCCTTACCATTCCTTCATTCACATTCAGGAGTAAATTCTGGCATGTCTCTGGACACCATATTCAAATACATTTTGCAGTGCTTGCAGTTAGCCTAAAAATTTGTGTGTACCTGGCACAAGTCAAGCAAAGGAATTCAAAATTGGGGGGGGGGTTAATGTGGTATAATCTGCATACCTTAAATTGTTAATGTTCATTCCACCAATTTTCACTTCATCTTCATCTAATTCTAATCCAGCTTTCCCTTTTATATGTTCTGTATATAGATTGAGCAGATAAGGAGATAATATACATTCTTGTCTGACTCCTTTGCCAACTGGAAACTGTTCTTTTTCTCCATATTCTGTCCTAGCAGGAGCCTCTTGCCCAGAGTACAGATGTATATCAAAATGATCAGATGTTGTGGCAGACCCATGATCCACAAAGTTGAAAGCTTTCCTGTAACCTATAAAACACAAACACAGATTTTCTTCTGAAATTTTCTTGTATGCCCCAGTAACCATCATAAATTTGCAATATGGTCTCTTGTGCCTCTTCCCTTTCTGAATCCAGCTTGGATGGAAGAGGAGAGGACAGACATTTATAAATGTGAACCGTGACCACTAATGGGCTGGAATAACAAAACTCATGGCCAGCCCTGTCCTACAACTCAAAGTCTTCCTTTTTTTTTTTTGAATGGCAGGCAGAGGCTGTATTTGAGCCACAAAGGGTAGGAACTGGTCATACATTTCAAAGAATCACGTCAAATTAAACTGTTGAGGTATGATTTAGAGCTGCAAATTCAGAAAATAAATTTCATAATCTGCTTCCAGGGCTTGATTCCAGGAGCTGTGGCTCACTGGTAGAGCTTCTGTTTGGCATGCAGAAGGTCCCAGGTTCAATACCTGGCATCCCCAGTTAAAAGGACCAGGCAGCAGGTGATGTGAAAGGCAGCTTCATGTGTTCACATTCATGTGATATTATCTGTATCCATTGCAATGTGCATTCTTATCAGTGTGATAAACCTAATTCTACTCAATAGCATGGAAAGTATAGGAGGTTTTGTAATTGATAGAAATAGGCATTTTCATTAAAGGCAACCAAGTTATGTTTCCATTAAAATGAATTGTGTCAGACATTTGATTATCTTTTCCAGTTAATCAGTGCTGTTTCTCTTTGCAAGTAACAGCCTGGAAGAGTGGTTAGAAAAATGTAAAACATGTCGCAGTTAAGTATCAGTCAGCCATAAAAATATATAATAAAATGGTATAAAACATGCTTCTTATTATCAAATCGAACATACATGAGTAGCTTGGCTGTACTTAGCATTTGCTTCTGATATCTACGGAGCAATTCAATAAAAGCACATGAATGGTGAAATGTTAGTGTATTAATTAAAATTTATCATAGAGCCTATTAAGTGTATTGTTTTTACTTGTGCTGCTGAAAATCTAAAAATGATAGATTTTTTTAATCATTAGCCATCAATTTATAGTTATTTACCTTAAGTACTTTACACTTATCCTCACTTGGATCTAGAGGTAAAAAAGAAATTAAAAAATGTATCCTCCTGAATCGGTACATGAGAAATTATTAATCGTTCAAGCACAAGTGCCCATACCTTCCTATCACTCCTGCAGAGAGTCCCATCCTTGGTGATTAGCTTCCAGGTGATAGATGGAATCAAAGTACTGAAAGCCTTGTATGGGCTGTAGGTCAGAGAACTGGCAATGGCAGTTATGTATGGTGGGTGATCTGGAATATAGCCAAAGGATGCCCACATGAAATTCTAAACCCATATCAGAATCAGTTATCACTTTCTCTTTTATGAGTAGAGCTCTCGAGTGTCCCAGCCAAATGGTATACATTGTACAAATCATTTTAATTTAGATATGGTTTAAATTGGGGGGGTCAGGATTGCAGGAGTTATTTAATTCTCTGATATTCACTTGGACAAAGTTTGAGTCCAGTGGCACCTTTAAAACCATCAAAGTTTAATTCTAGGTATTAGCTTTCGTGTGCATGCACATCATCAGATATAACCATATTCTTGTTCCATTCAAAGGTCATTATTAATTTTGAAAGATAAATTCATTTTTTTATTTTAAAAGTGCTGCATTTTTGAAACTACAAATGCAAAAAATGGAAACATTAGAAAGGGATATATGGGTTAGAGTATATTTTTGATGTGAGAAATGTAAATCTCATAAAATAATGAACAACACTGCAAAATAAGTGATGTTGAAATGCTAAATATTTTCTCATTATTTCTGTAACATGTTGAACAATCAGATTTTAAGAGCCTCCAAACATAAGAGGGCTCACTTCTAGGCACACTAAAGTTTCCTCAAGGCTAGGGTTGCCAACCCAAACAAACTGAGAGGGACAGAGCAATATCAGTTCTTCAACCGTCTTGTTTCCATATTGATAGTCCTTCTGCTATTGTGGAGATAGCAATTAGGTTGTTCAGAGGGAAAATCATGGCAGCACTTGGTAGGAGATTTAATCCTTAGGGATTTTGATAGTGGGGTCTGTGATGGGCATTTTTCCTGCCTGGTGTGAGTGTTGAGTCCATCCCATGCTGTCTGGATAAACTGATGGGGGGGTCCAGTGGTCATGATGCACAGCACCATGGACATTTTGAAATGTACTTGTGTGGTCCTGGAGGAAAAATATATATAAATAATTTAAAATCTTGTACCTCAAAGGTAGCATTCTCAGAATCAATATCTGTTCAACACACAGGGACAGCTAGACAGGCAGAGGTTAGGGGTCTCGATGCATGGTAGGGTTGCCAAGTTGATCTTCGCCGGGAACGGGGGGCTCCCGGCTGGCGTCTGGTGCGCGCGCACAAGAAGCGCACACATGCTGCACGCACATCACCCAGAAGTGACAGGAGGACACCAGGCACGCTGGAGGCGGGGGCACGGCCATACAAGGGAAAACCATAGAGTTTTCCCTTGGATGGCCGTGGCCCGCCCCCAGCGTGCCCAGCGTGGTTGCGTCACTTCCGGGTGACGCACACATTGGGGTGGAGTTCCCCCCGGGGCCCGATCCAGCAGCACTGGGGAACAAGCCTCTGGGGTGGGGGTTTCCCCGCCCCCCGGGGGGACTTGGGATCCCTAATGCATGGGCAAGAAAGTGATGCTGGGAATAAGGGTTTAGATTTGTTAGTTTCTTTGTGAAGCTGAACATGTATAAGAAATGTGGACTTCACTCAAACTGAAATGGAACCAGACTGTGGATGCTTATATCAATGTAACAATGTCCTCCTGAATACATAAGTAAATATAGTTTTTTTAAAAATCTGTATCTGTATCTAGATAGGTAGATATTAATAGAACTAAATTTTGAATCCAGACTAGAGCCATGAACTGCTAGCCTTCCAGACTTGGTTTCTGTCAGTGAAAGACAAGGGGAGAGTTGGCAACCTTCAGGTGGCACCTGGAGATCTCCCACTATTACAGTTGATCTGTTCCCCTGGAGCTGTTCCCCTGGAGAAAATGGCTGTTTTGGAGGGTGCCCTGCTGAGCTCCCTCTCCTCCCCAAACTCTGTCCTTCCCAGGATCCAACCCCCCCCCCAGACCTCCAGGTATTTCCCTTCCCAGAGCTGGCAACCCTAGGGAGGGGGCATGAACCTTTCCAGGCCTGTTTTAGCTTTAAGGGAAGAGTAATCAAAACTAGGCCCTGCAGCCACAACTGGTGGTGGTGGAAAGTGCTGTCAAGTCACAGCTGATTTATGGCAAGCCAGTGGGGTTTTCAAGGCAAGAGACATTCAGAAGTGGTTTGCCATTGCCTGCCCCCACATCATGACCCTGGAGGTCTCCCATACACTGCTTAGCTTCTGAGATCTTAGCTTCATAGATCTGCTTAGCTTCTGATATCTGATGAGATCAGGCAAGCCTGGGCTATCCAGGCCAGGGCTCAGCAACTTCTAGCAAGTGATATAAAATCACACAGAAAGATGATTGGGTGAAGCATATTACCATGCCTTTACCATGAGAGAGAGAGAGAAAGCGAGAGAGAGAGAACCTGAAAGCAAGGCCACAGAGAACCTGCATGCCTCTCTCCTACACCACCCAGACCTAACTTAATTATCATATAAAAGCTAATCATCCCGGCTTCCGTGGCTCCATGATGGGCCTCCAGGGTGACCAGGGCTGCCACATGTTCTCCCCTTGTCCCCACCTCTTGACAACCCTGCCTCAAGAAGGCCAGAAACAGACATTTAGATGTACACACAGATCCATTAAACACAATATCACTCTTTTTATGATGCTCTTTGCCTGCGGTGAATTCTTCTTCTGAGTTATGGACCCTTGAAATGAGTAGTTTAAAATGGAAAATCTTAGCAGTGCTAATTTTCAAGTGTGTTGTATAAAACAGGAAAGGGTGACATCTAGTGGTTTCTTTAACATTGTCCTCAAGGTGTCTCTGGGTAAGGAAAGACTAAATTACAGTATCTTTGTGTTTATTTACCTATGTACACAACAACTTCCACTCTAAATGCTTGTTCTGTATTTTCTCTGTGTGTTCTGCACTTCCAGCAGAAGCACTATCAAAAATTGCTCTGAAGTGGTTCCTTTCCTCTGATTTTGCTCTGATGCTTCAAAGTCGGTGAGCTGGGCTTTCCTCCACACATTGGATCCAGTGAAAGAGCATATTTTAGTTCCATCAACCCTTTGTCATTTCAGAAGCAATGATGGCACATTCCCTTTTCTTTAGTACAAGCACTATACAGTGGGATAATGTGAGGTGGTGTTCCCAGCCACTCCCTCAAAAACAGACAAAAAAAACAACAACCACCACAACAACCAGGCAAACCTATGTAGGATTACTGGGGCCCCAATTAAAGCAGGAGAGGAGAGGAGAGGAGGGCCCACTACCACAGTTCTGTCTTTCATTTACACACACACACACACACACAAACACACACACACACACACTTCCTCCCTTCCTTCCCTATGGGAAAGCCCTTCCCCTCAGCCCTTACATTGAAAGTCCAGCAGATGGGATCCTGTCTTACTCCCCCTGCCTTTCCACCCCAGAAAATTAGGAACTGTATTTGTATGTGAGTAGAAGTGGTGAACAACCCTTCCTGTTCCTGTTCCTGTTTTTTTGTTTTGTTTTTTGCCATTAAGTCACAGCAATTGGCAGCAATTGTTACCCAGGACAAAGTCGCTGGTTTGGAGGGTGTAGTCTATGGCATTCTACCTGTCTGAGGTCCCACCCCTCTGCAAACCCCACCCTCCCCAGGCTCACCCCCCAAATTCCCAAGATGCCACGCCCAGCAGGAACTCATTAGCATAATAGGCCACACCTAACAGCAGAAACTCATTAGGACTGGCTACATTAGGGGTGTGTGGCCTAACATGCAAAGGAGTTCCCGCTACAAAAAAAGCCCTGGGTTTTGACAACAAACAAGGTAAACAGAATAAGAAGCAAAAGGTGAGTGTGTCTGGATGACCACACTTCTGCAAACATGGGGTGTGTGGCCTAATATGGTAATGAGCTGTGCTGTCAGGGGTGTGTCCTAATAAGCAAATGAATTTCTGCTGTTGGGTGTGGCCTATTATGCTAATGAGTTCCTGCTGGGCTTTTTCTACAAAAAAAGCCCTGGTCATGACCATGGTATTCCTTGGTGGTCTCCCATCCAAATACTGACCAGGACCAACCCTGTTTAGCTTCCTTAAACTGATGAGATTAGGCAGGCCTGGGCCATCCAGGTCAGGGCTACTGCTGCTTGATAACTCACTAATCCTCCTTTGTCTGTTCAGCTGGAAGCACATTAAAGAGGAGCTTTAATATTCTACTGTAAGGCATGACCCACACACCCCAAACCTCTCACTTTGTGGTTATCTACTGCAGTAATATATTGATATACCACAAGATTATTTTTTAGGAAATTGTGGGTGCTGCTAGGGAAAATGGCAACAAGAAACAAAACAAGGTGGTTAGGAAGCGGGGTGTGGAGGTGATTGGATGTGGGCAGGACCTTTAAAAGTGCAGCAGACTGTATTGACTCCACAAAAAACAATGCTTCAGGTGTGTTCCTTTAAGAAACATTGGCACAAAGGTAGTCTGAAAAAACACACAAGAGGAAACTGGCAGAGCTATGATTTGTTGGGAGAATCTAAAGGAAACATTTCCTCAGATTGCTGGTCTTCTAATGTCCAGTCCCTGTCATGCATAATAGAATCTACAGATCCATATTTGTGTGTAATGGCCATGTCCTTTTGTCCTAACACCTGTATCAGAGAGGCTATTCTTCCATCTGCTTCTTAATCTATATATTGGGGCAAAAAAACACTGCTTGCAACCATTCCCATATAACAGGAATATATGTGTTCTTCTGATAGATAAATATGAATAAGCTTGTAGAGTAGTGTAATGTATAGATCCAGTTTTACATTTTTGAGACTCAGCTATAAAAACACTCCTATTACATTATCGTTAGGAGAAGGTGTAATACATAGTTTAAATGTTATTAAATTATTATATAAAAGCACCTAGGCCTCTCCAAACTGATCCGTGTAACTGCAATAGGTAAAAATTTACTTCAGGAAAATAACTCAGATTGCATGTGACAGTTAAATAAGCTTCTGTAAAATCCCTAATTTTTCTCAGCACACTGATCCAGAAATCAGTTATGGGGAAGGGGTTTCCCATTCTCACATGGAGCTTTCTTGTCTATCAGGTTTTGAACAAACGCTTCATGACAGGAGACCACTGTGGATAATTAAATTACTTTTCTCATATATGGAATTGCCCCTTCATTTAAAATTTAAAAAACCCAAAGAGATCTGATTATATAACGAGCGCACTGAAGTACAAAGGAAGGTCTGACTTGAGAACAGGAGTGGATCTGGAGGCCAAAATAGCCCTGGATAGGGCCCCACCCTGCCCTGTCTCCCCCCCCCCAACACACACAGGGAGTGAAGGAAGGGAAAAGCATGGTTGCAGCAGCAGCAGTAGCTTACATCCACCTTTCATGAGGCAGGCAAGTCTGGCTTGCAAAGAGAGCTTCCAGTGGCTGTTCCTGCTCTTCCATTTGTGGCAGGCCACAGGCTCCCAGTAGTGGCCACCCACCTTGGATGGGTGACCCTGAGGCAGAATGGCCCCAGTGGCCTCAGGTCATCAACCCCTCAGGTATTTCCTAGTGGCCTTAATGGCCAATCCATCCCTGTCTGAGATTAAATTATTTGATGTTTAGTTAATATAAGAAGACTTGTTGTCCGAATTTAGAATTTGTTAGCCCTTGTGCTGTTAAAACTTGTTAGCCCGTGTGCTTTACGGATGTTGGATAAGATTGATATCAAAGCTAAACACAATAAGACAACCAGAGAACTGAATTTGGTTGAAAAAGAGTTGTCTCGAAACGAACAACCACTCGAGATGTTCGTATCGCTCACCTTCCGTATTTGACGTCCTGTATTCTGAAAACAGAAATTATAAACATCATCAAGCGTCAATTCTGTACTAGTTATTATTGTCTATTCATTGTGATTTGTGAATTTTACAGCAATTTTTCATCATTATTATTGTACTGCTTTGAATTGCTGGTCCCCCTTGTATATATTAGTTAATATAGGGGCCTAGGATGCCCAGGAAAAGGCATATATATTAATTTAGCCATGATATATATTAAGATAGAATGTCTGACTACATGTCTATCACATTTTCCCACAGAGCTCAGGATGATGTATATGGTTGTTTTTTCTTTCATTTTATCTGCACAACAATCCTGTAAGGCCGGACAGTATGACAGGCCTAACAGTGTCTCAGTGAGCATCATGGCTGACTGAGGATTTGAACCTGGAGTTTCTAGCCCTCCTTCAGAATTAACCACTACAGCATACGGGCTCTCAGTCTTTTGTTTTTAATTTCAAGGAAATGTTTACTGTTTTACCTTAATGATTTAGAAATGCCTGTTTCTCCGTTATTGATTGCCTCCTTCAAAATATCACTTTTAGCCACCTATTGACAGATGTTCTAGACTGAACATTATGTATGCATTGCAGCAACCAAGGTCAAAATATACCCATCCCACTTCCAGACTGTGTTTACTAAAGTCTTCACAAATGAAAAGATACAAAGTATGCCAGATCATGTCACTTACTATTTAGACTGATGGGGCTGTGGCATTGTCATAATAACGTGGTTACATTCTCTAGGATTATCACCCTGAACTCTTGTTGAACCTTCTCTTCAGGTATGACTAATGCACACTTGATGCTGAAAATATTCATGTACATTTTATTGTACCTTCCAGGTCCTATAGGAAAATAAGAAATCTGAAGTGCTACTGCTGTCTTGTATGTTAATAAGGCTGCAGGAAGATCACTTTTGTTGTCCCTAGCCTTTTTGGAGAGTATTAGCCACTAATAATTTCTTGTTCATACTGCCCAGTAGACTAGAAAATGAAGGTTTGGTGTCCTACGTTGAAATCCGTTCATTGGGGGAATTAGTTTAAAATTTCTAGCTACAAAAACTATGGCCCCTGTAGCTATATAGTGAGTGGCCTTGCAAGAGATTACTCTGATCTGCAATTTTGCTCAGCTTGTTGACAGCTAAGGCAGAAAGGCTATTGTGCCATAAAATGAGTAACTATCAGAAGATAATTATATTTTCAAGAGTGGAATAAATCAGCCTTGACTTGCTGCTATGTTAGTAATAGTCCCATGAAGTCTCAGAGGTTCTCAACTGCTTCCTGTGCTATATTTTATAGATGTAAAGATGCATGAAGGTGAGTCATGTGTCAAATTTAAAATCTGAGCAAAATCCTGGAAACGTCAAGCTTTCACGACCACTGCAAAAAAAGGAAGAGTAAAACCCATTCTGTGTGAAGATAATGTTCATTTGGAAGCAAAATTTTGGACACATAAATTGGATTGTCTGATATGAATTGACCTCTTGTGAACCCAAACACAGATATTTCATCAAAGCTGTGTGTCAAATGTTATTAAGACACTTCTGTCTACCCCACCCTCACTGCTACCAGCTACTTTAAGGCTGTGGTCACACGCACTAAACAATCCACTTTCAGTGCACTTTCCAACTGGATTTTTACTGTGGCCCAATCTGCATCTAGCATTTTCTCCACTGTTTTACGAAACCCATGCTGGAACAGAAATTCCCCTCTATGTTGCATGCCACTTTCATTTTGATTGATTGTCAGATTTTATGGCAGTGTCCAGACTGCATGCCGCTTTCACTTCGTTTGATCTCTTGATTTTGTGGTAGTCATCTGCATAGATTTATGGCCATTTTATGGCCATTCATGGGTGACTCTGCAGTCAGTATGGCGTTGTCCCGGGGTATATGAATATGGTTTTGAGCTGCATCTTTTTCTGTTCCAGTGTGGGTTTGGTAAAACAGCAGAGCAAATGCTAGATGCAGATTGAGCCACTGTGAACTGGCAAAATCCAGTTGGAATGTGTGTTGAAAGTTGATTGAAAGTGGATTATTTAGTGACCGCAGCCCAAGATGCAAGTAGAGAAAATTTATGTCTGAAGTTACCCTAAGATTTACAATATCTTTTGTTTCAAAAAGAAAAAAAAAGATTTCTACAGTATTTTGCCCAGCAAGAATAAATGTTGGTGCTACCTGTTGGTGGAGGTGACTATCCGTTCCATGCTACTAATGGGCTGGTGGTTTTCTAAATGTGTGTGTTCTACAGAGAAGGTTATCTATACAACTAGGTATATAGAGGTAGCACTTCATGCTAAGTCCTCTCTCGTTTTTGCCTAGAATTTCTAAAGGTATCATGATGACAGGGCATCTCCAGGACCTCTTTAATGACTGCAGTTAAATATTTATGACCTGTATTATGTAGCCCAGATAAATGTGCTCTGAAAGTTGCAGTGTGATGTCCAGCACTCCAACAAATGGACCATTATCTCCTATGGAGTACCTTGCAACTATATATCAATGTCCACCAAGGTTTAGCATCTTCAGAGTGGTCTTTACCTCTCTTGCCTTGTTTTTTTTTTGTTCTTTGTTTCGTATGTGTGTGTGTTAAAGTTATGTTAAATTTATTCCCATATATTTAATTGATTGTATGTTTAGCACAATATGTTACAGCTGCTGCTATGCAAAATATTTGTTTTCACAGTTCATAAAGTGTTATCATAGCTATTCATCTTGTTTTAATAAATCCTTTTGTAATTCCTGAATGTAATTCTTTTAAATTAAAATCCAATCAGCATGAATCACACTGTTATTTTTAATGGCCACAGTGACATTTTGTCAAGCATGTATACTAATTTAACCACCAGATTCATCAACTGCAGTAATATTTATGAGTGTTGCAGTGGATTCTTTATAAACAGAAAGGCTGTTTTTCAGATCATGGAAAGGAGGCAGAAACTACTGCTGTATATCTCTTCCTCGCTTGCCAGTTCCTTGCATTACCATAGTTGCCCTTTCAGTAGATCTTGGATGTGACACATTGTCTCTGCAATATCATATAAGCAATGGATTGGGATGTCTATCTGTCTGTGCAGGAGCTCTGAGACTGTTTGCACAGCTTAATATGTATAGCTGCAACCGTTCATTCTCTGAGGAACAGTCTCGGCTCTGGAACCTAGCAAAGATGAGACTCTTCAATAATTTATAAGGTGATTTCTTTCAGGAGAGCTTTAATTTTATGGCCATTCTTATGGGACAAATCCTGATGTAATAGTAGTGATGTAACACTATAGTTGGCATCCATGAAAAGCCTTAAGGGAAATTAATAAATAAGAATAGGAAGCCAAGCATAAATAAAAGAAATCTGGGCTCTCGGCTGGGGATTTCAGATAAAAACAATCATATTGCATCTACATGTGTTGCAGATTTACAGTGTAGGAGTGAACCATCATTTGAGTTTTCCCATGTGAAAAATGTACGAGATAATGTGTACTCACATTCCAGAAATATTTACAAGCAAAAGTGACTGTTTTTAAGATTTACTAATGGTCTTGGGTGAAAAACTGTAATGTGGGTATCATACATTTGTTGTTCCTCTACTGAACAGACATTTTACAAATATGTGTTTTTTAATGGCTAAATGGAAAGTGCAGACCAAAATACATGGTCCTTGTGGTTAGGTTTCTAGTGCATCATGGACTCTGGCCAGTGGCCACTGTTTCGTTGATAGATATGTGACATGTTGTTTGTGTATCTGTCTGTCTGTCTAGCACATTAGTATCCCACCCTTCCTCCAAGGGTTTGGGGGCATTTTACATGGTTCCCCATGCCTCTGCTTATTTTCACAGCAATGCCGTAGGATAGATTAGGCAGAGAGAGAGAGAGAGAGAGAGAGAGAGAGAGAGACTGATTTCACACAAGGAGCTGCGCCGCCATCATGCCTCCCTTTGCCCCCGTTTCCATTGCACATTTCACTTCCCTTTGCCCCGTTTCCATTGGTCAATTTCCCACTCGAAGCGGTGTGGCTGCATTTTGACCCATGGCTTTGCCCGATTTTCCCAGCGGTTTCATGATCCTGTTTTTTGAGGATCACGAAACCGCGGGGAAAATTGGGTGAAGCCACGGGTCAAAATGTGGCCGCGTGGCTTCGAGTGGGAAATTGACCAATGGAAACGGGTCAAAGGGAGGCGTGACGGCGGCACAGCTCCTTGTGCGAAATCAGCCAGAGACTAGTCTGAGATTATCCAATTAGTCTCATGGCTAAGTGGAGATTTGAACTCTGCAAAGCCCACTTATAGTCCCGTACACTAACCCACTACACTACACAGACTCTCTTTAAATAAATTCACAGGGTAGCCATGTTGGTCTGCAGTAGAACAGCTAGATTCAAGTCCAATAGCACCTCAGAGACCAATGAGAGAAGGGAACTTTGACTCTTGAAAGCTCATATCCTGAGAATCTTGTTGGTCTCTAAGGTGCCCACTGGACTCCAATCCAGCTGTTCTTTAAACAGAGATATTGTATGTGTCAGATTAGTTCAGAACAGACTTCTGAAGAAAGTTGCGGCTTCTGTATTTACTATATCTTATGTGTCCCCAGTGACTGATTCTTTCCTCAGCATCCAATAAAATGTTCCATTTAATTTAATTTATCATCACTGGCTTCCTGAAGTGCTATATGGTCTAAAGCGGCCATATCTTTATAGCCGTGTGCTTTGTCTTCTGGGTTATCTCTGTAGATTTAGTAATGGTATAGGGATTTCAAAATAAATGATAAAACTATAGAAGTAAAACTACTTTGGTTCAATTCTTTAGCTTGATTTCATCTTTGAATCCCTGCTCTTTAATACACTGCAGTCTGGTAGGGGTATACAACCACAGATTCACAGTCATGAAATTCTTGCCTTTTTCTGGCACAGTCTTCTCAGAAAATGGAATCTATTTTCATCTCTGGAAAAAAAATTAGCAGATATTATTTCTGTGTCTCAATGCACAATAAAATATACTCATTTGATGTGTGTATGTATATGTGCCTCTTTTACACTTCAAAGTTGCTCCATTCTTTTCCATACTCAGGAGAACGCACTGTATATGTAATAGGAATTCAACATATCTGCTTGCAAAAGAAAACAGAATGCATTTGGGGCCTTAGCTTCTATGCCCTGTCTGTTGGCCCTCTGTTGTGTGAAACAGGATTGTGATGGACCACTAGTCTGATCCAGCAGGGCTCTTCTTATGTGCTTATGCATGAGACTTTGTTTGTGCAGGCACGGTGGCTTTGATGTGCCTACAAAGGACCTCATTCACTTCAATGGAGAGGTAGGTAACATTCTTTTGTGTGCACATTCTTTTGTACATGAGATCTGCCTCCAAACTGAAGTGAATTAAGTAGTCTGCATATGAAAGAAGTCTGTGAGCACACACACATCTTTGAAGTGAACTAGTAGGACATGGTTTGCTGCTACCAACAGATTCCTGTAACATAAATTTACATGGATCTGGCAGCAAAACCAAAATTCTAACCAATTTACAGAGAATTATTTAGATCCAGCTGAGAATTTCTGTGAAAGGGAAGGGGGAATTTTTGGTGACCCCCCATCTGTTGCAGCCCCCAGACCCCCACTGGGTATCCCCTGTCCCTCAGGAATAACACTTTAGGAATAATTTTTGGGACATATTGAGGAGGGAGGTGAAGAAGTTTGACTCTGCTAACCAAAATCCTTTCAGTCACTGGAAATTACTGCTGGATCCAAGCCAATATTTTCCCACGTTCTTCAGGCATTTCCTATATATTAGTCATTTCTAATGATTCTAAGAAGATATTGAACCATGAACTGGCCTTATATGCCATGGCCTAACAGAAAATTAAACATACTTTATTCAATAGAATAAGCAGGTTTAAGCATTTTTGTTGTGTGGTGGCCTTGGTTTTAGCATTTTAAAGGCATACTGCAGTCTACTAACTGTGCATATTGTCACACAGCAGGTTATGCTAAGAGGATATCTGATTTCAGTTTAAGCTGAACTGGAAATCTAATTTTTGAAATTTGGCTCACTCTTAAATATTGAAGTGATGTAGATCTCAATTTATTTGCAAGATGCCTCTGGGAAATTGTTTATGAAACAGACTGTAAAAAGAATAAAATGACTGACTTCATTGATAATATTATCACAGTCTTTATACACATTTACTTTGAGTAGAGGAATTTCCCAGTTGGTATCTTTATTAAAATAAAGTCTTCTTTCAAAGTTATTTGACTGCAATTCAAAATGAGGGTTATGTCTCATGCTGCACTGATGATGAAGATACAAAGAGAGAGGGGGGGCAGTTTAAAATAAAAGAAAAAAATAAATTTGTGTAACAACTTAATGTTGGGGGGGGGGGAGACAGAATTAGATTATCCTAGAGCTGCACTGCTGCCCCTGACAATTACAACATGTGCTCATCCAAGATCTAGCAAATGCATACATTTAGACTGGAGCAACCTTTAGAAAGAGCCACAAAACCATCTCATAAACCTGTCTCCCAGCATTCCACACAGCCAGGAACCAACACGTGGCCTTCACCACAAATATCACATCACCCAATCAGCCTGTTGTCTCCTGGACTGGTCCCAAAAAGCACAACCAGCCAGTTACTTTATTCTTATTCCATAGGACTAATGCATAAGATCTTTGCAGAGAGAGGACAGAGGCCGTTCCGAAGGGTTTGTTCCTGTTGTCCTTATTCCTAGTAATGTAGTGCCATGATTAAGCTGATGGGTGGGCTCTCATTCTGTGGGTGACTAGAAAACAAAACCACAACAGTATTTTATTTGAGGATCAGGTTGCAATAACTGTACTATAACCAATGTTGAACTGATTGAATAGATTTCTGCATGTTCATTAGCTCTGGTTCAACTGCACACATGTGCAGCAGCCAGGGACATGCAGATGTAGCTCCATTCAATAGTTTTTGAATGTCATGTGTTTGTCAAGGAGGGAAGAATGCAGAAAGACTAAACCAAACTTTATATCCAACTTCCCAAATAGCTCATTGATGCAGTCATCTGATGGGACCATGGTTGCACAGTCCAAATGCTGAACAAGCCTGTTGAAATGGCACATGTGGCATCTGTCTGGGTGATTTCTAGCTACAGAAATATGAAGAGATGGTTATTTCTGTACGCATATAGCTAAAAATCAATGGCTACAATTTGAGATTTCAAACTTTATTTATTTATTATTATTTATTTTTGGGATTTATATCCCGCCCCATCCCGTATTCAGCTCGGGGCGGCTTACAAAGTTAAAATGTCAATACAAAACAACAGCATAATAAAAATATATCCAATATAAAATTTGGTGCTCAATTAATTTATATAAAAACCAAGATGGACGACGTCCTACACTGGCGGCCAAGTTCTTCACTGCAGGAGCACCAGGAAGAATATTTCTCAGCACTATTGGGCGACATCTACCTCATTCATGGGGTAGGTGGTTGGAATATCATTGATGGAACAGTGGCGGCGGCGGCTCCCCCTCAAAGGCCTGGCGGAAGAGCTCCATCTTACAGGCCCTGCGGAACTGCACTAAGTCCCGCAGGGCCCGAGTCTCTTCTGGGAGCTCATTCCACCAGGTGGGAGCCGCCACCGAAAACGCCCTAGTCCTGGTTTGGGTCAGCTTCGTTTCTCGGGGGCCTGGTACCTCCAGGCGATGGGGTGGATCCAGTCAAGGAGATCTGTACATATAAGAGAGGGCAATTTTTACCTGTTTCCCCCAGCTCCCAAACCCCTGGTAGTCCCCCATCTCTGAGGATCAGCATTTTGGGGGGCTTTTCATGCTGTCATGGGTGGGGGAGGGGGGCAATCACAGTTCTGTGAACCAAATTCCTTCTATGGGTCTTTTTAATCGGTCCCAAGCCATTATACACTGTATACTTTAAAAAACAAAGCTCTGTAATAATTTTGGTTAAAATGCACATACAGAGAACAGAGATTTTATATTTGTATTAACCAATGTGGTCCCCTTTTAGATACAGCTGGTGATAGTTTCCAAGGTTTCCCTTGTTTCTATGGACGCTTTCACACAAGCTAAATAATGCAATTATTTGTAAGTGGATGTTGCTATTTCACACCCGTTTGTAAGTGGATGTTGCTATTTCACACAGTAAAATCTAGTTGCAAAGTGCATTGAAAGTGGATTGAAAGTGCTCCGTGTCTTCCCTGATAGTTGAAACTGATCCTGGTATTACTTTGGCTGTCGCTGAATTTCTTGCAGCAGTGGCTCCTATGCAAGGATGGAAATAGAGGATGTTCTGTTCAAGACTGCTTGGCTGTTGGATTGTTCAAGAAAGAAAAATTAACCCATATGGTATTACAGTAATTTTTTCCCTGAGCACCATGGAGCCAGTGTTCATCAGTGTTCTTTTCTTATGATGTTATGTTTCTGAAATGGATGCTGATGTTTCCTCAGTGGGGGATAATTGTCTGGAAATTCTGTTCTGATTTTTCTCTCTTTATCAAAGACAAATCAGAACTAAGACGTTTACACATGCACACCCAGCTAAGAATGGGGGAAGCGTCTGTATGAACAAAGGACAGTTTACATTTGGAACAGAAAGAGAAGTGGCTAGAGATGAAGCTGAAGATATCTTGGTCTCTCTCTTTCTCTCTCTGGAGTCAGATGTGGGGTACAAGATATGCTGTACTGTAGGAATGCCTTTTTGTCTTTGCCTGTACTCTGCTTGTCTATCTGTAAAGCAGATATTACAAAGACAGTAGAAGCCTCTAGTGCTCTCTCATCAAAAAGGATCCAACGCATATAGCAATGCCCCTTGAACTTCTCACACTTCAGGGAAGTGGGGAACATGAAACAATATAAATTGTGAAGGATTACTATTTAGGTGATCTCTAGGGCTTGAACGGTACATGACATTCTTAAAGATGCACCGTGGCCTGTGGCCTTTCATTCTGGTGGCCCCAGAGATCAGAGGCTTTTAAATACCTTCCAGTGCAAGGAACCTTAGTCTTACACTAGTGGCTGAGAGAGTACAGGATGTCTATAATTTATTCTATACAGTCCTCCAGAGAAAGTGTTAGTATAGCAGCTCTAGGAGAAGGATTTTTTAAATATATTTTTGCATTTATGTGTGTGCGCATGTGTGCCCATGCCTGGAAGTCATGGTGACCTCTGGCGACTCCTACTGGGTCACGGAGGACGTTCAGAGAAGTGGCTTGATAGCCTACCTCTGGCCTCACAGCCCTGGTATTCTCTGGAGGTGTCCCATCCAAATACTTGCCAGGGTTGGCCCTGCTTAGTTTCTAAGATCGAGATAGGGCTTGCCTGGCTATCCAGGTCAGGGCCAGGAGAAGGCATTTTGTTGGCTGAGCAGGTCTTACTTCTATACTTCTGTCCTTCTTTACAAGCTATGTAGCTTTGTGTGTGTGTGTGTGTGTGTGTGCTGGGGTGGCACAAAGTCATGATGCAACTTTTGTTCCAGCCATGCATACTTCTTGTTAGGGTTGCTACACTGGCTTAAAAAAAAATACTGACCCCTGAGTGGACCTAATAAGGCATTGTGGTGAGGACAGGGGGCACAGCCAGGTATGAGGGTTGCCAACTCTGGGTTGGAAAAATCCCGAAGATTTGGGGTTAGAGCCTGGGAAGAGTAGAATTTGGGGGAGGAAGGGACCTCAGCTCAGTATGCCATTCAAAGCTGCCATTTGCTCAAGGGGAACTGATATCTGCAGTCTAGAAATGAGTTTTAATTCCAGGCTTCACCTGTAGGTTGGCAGCCTTAAATGGTGGTCAGAGACAGAACCTGATTCACCCAAGTGAATTGGACATGAAGTACTGAAGAACCTGGCAGGTCATAATTGATTGGATTTTAAAACCAGGATATTGGCTACTTTTAACAGTAGTTTTACAAGTGATTCCACTGTCAATTTCTCAGTAAATGGCCTAAAAGATATTCATTGTCTTTCCTAGCCTTGTTGTTGAGAAGCATCAGGTTTTAATTTACAATTTATACATAAATGAATCCTGTTGTCCTGTGCAATTTCAGGAACTTTATGCAGAAGCCAATGCAGAATGGCTCTCAAATCCAACTGCTGCTGTTTCGGGTCAAAGTGATTTGGAGCACCTGGATGACATGTCTGGGCCAGCTACATTTGCAGAAGGTGATCTGATAAAAGGTCAGTTGAACATGGCACTTGGAGCCTTGTATGTACGTATGCATACATACACATGCACACACACAGCACATTGCAATTCAGATTCTGATCAATGCTTTATGTTCATTAAATGTTTTTCATGATTTCAGTTGCTCACCACATGGGGCAACAGAGCTCCTGGTCTTAGAGTTGCTAGCAGTGTTCCCTCTAAGCTGAGTTAGTGTGAGCTAGCTCACAGTTTTTTAGCCTCTGGCTCGCACATTTTTGTCTTAGCTCAGGAAGGAGGGCTCCAGAGTAACCTAATCTATGCAGGAGCCAAATCGCTTGCTCACAACTTTGATGCCAGTTGCTCACAAAGTAGAATTTTTGCTCACATGACTCCACAGCTTAGAGGGAACATTGGTTGCTAGTGCAAGTTCTAGCAATGGCTGTAGATTCTAATTCAGCCATTAAGCTTTCAAAATCCAGTTTGCGACCTGCCATGCTGAATTGCCAGCTGTGTACAGCTGAGTAAAAAAGGGATGTGCATTTGAGGAATATCTAAATACTGTTTTACTGCGACTGCCTTACTGTCTTTTTAACACTAAATACAACGGGACCATGGAGATACTAAGTACAATGACAAAAACAAAATACACCATGGAGAGAACGGATTGCTCAAGGTCAAATACCACTAAAGTGCTACTTAAAGTCATATGTCTCAAACATAATAAATGAGAAAATCATACATGGAGATGAAACTGTAAATCTTTTAGTATGATCCACGTATACTTTTTGCTTATTAAAGCACAAAGGCTATGAAACAAATACACAAGTACAAAGAAACCTTCCTAAAGCAAGACCAGTAAATCGGCTGTATACAGTCCTTGAAAACACTGTAATTTTTTTTGGCTGTTTCTTAGTTTCCAAACTTTCAGGACTGCAGGGAGGCTGAGAAAACAGGCTGACGTCTCTTGTCATCTGAGAGAGTTTTGATTCTACTTCTTCAGAGCCAATATATTCTTATGGAACCACACAGTTTGCATATTTTGCATGCCTTATCATACTCCCACATGGGCTCGTTACACTCCTTACGGCAAAGCGGTTAATTAGTGGTTTTACCTTTCTGCGTGTTTAATGGTCAGCTTCTGGTCTGAGGTTTGTTTTATGGATACTTTTATGCTGTTTTTATGTCCCTGTGTTTATTTTAATGGCTTGTTTGTTTTCATGTTGGTAATTCATTATTTTAATTGCAAGCTACCTTGAACAGGGTTCTACAGAGGTAGCATAAAATTGTCCAAAGCAAAGTAAGGTTTATTTATTTATTTATTTAATTTTTATCTACCCTCCCTGCCAAAGCAGGCTCAGGGTGGCTCACATGAAATCCCATTAAGCAAATAATACAAAGAATTGGATAACATGAATTATGAATATAAATATAAAATACAACATAAAGTGCTAGTGCATATCATGTGGTGATGGTAAGGCGTCAGTAGCATACAGTATAGTCGGCAGGCAACTCAGTCTTGGTCATATTGGCGTATGTAGGCTGTCAATGGTGGTATTTGTGTTGGGGGAAAAATCTAAACCAACAAAGCACAAACCTCCAAAGGAAGTTTAGAAAACTAATTGAGAGCCAAAAGTTAAAAACATAAGTAAGTGCACAAAAGAGTGTTTATTACAAAGACATAAAAACCTAATAGGGGCCCAAATAAAGCCTCATAAAATGTACAAAGTTACAAATACACACAAAAGAGAACAGTGTATGACCTGACATGTTTTGGCTCACAAGAGCCTTCTTCAGAGGTCAAATAGTGCAAAGTATAACAAGCAACAGAGTTCCTGTAACAAATGTAAGGCAATTAACAATAATAAATAAATAAATAAAATAGGACCAAAATTGGAATGCTGTACGGAAAGATAAAAATTGTTTCAGATTAGTATTTAATAATTCAATTGAAAATTCCATCCAATATTAAAAAATATTTTACTTTACCCAAATATACTTACTTCCAATATGGAATTGAATGACACATCAAAACACTGCCGAACCGCCCCGATTCAGATGCCTCCAAAGGTCATCCGTGAGGGTGACCAGTGCCGTCTCCGTCCCATGGCCTGGTAGGAAACTGGATTGGAAAAGATCTAATTCAGAGGTGTCATCTAAAAACCCCTGTAACTGAATTGCCGTCTGTCTCTCAATTAATTTGCCCAGATAGGGCAAATTGGAGACCGGCTGATAATTAGCCAATTTGGCTGGGTCCAAGGATCTTTTTTTAAGAGGGAGTGTACCACTACTTCCTTGAGTGCCCCAGGGAATAGTCCTCAAAGAGGTACTTGTTGATAATATCCCTTAGGGTACCTTGTAGCCCATCACGGCCAGCTTTAATTAGCCACAATGGGCATGGGTCAAGGCTGCAAGTGGTCAGGCACACAGTTGAGAGTAGTTTATTGACCTCAGCTGGGCTGAGCGGACTGAAATAATCCAAAACCCGATAAGAAGACGTGCACGGAGTCTCAAGGTCCCTTACTGTTTCAACTGTGGTGGGAAGGTCATGGTGGAGCAACAAGACTTTATCTGCAAAATAGCTCGCAAAGGCCTCACAGCCAATCTCCAATTCCCTAGCATTTGGTCTGCCTTGTGGTAGAATAGTAATAGACTGAATCATTCTAAATAATTGGGCTGGGTGAGCGCTTGCTGATGCAATTGTGGCGGCCTAATACTCTCTCTTAGCAGCATTGACTTCCATCTCATAAGATCTCATAAACATCCTATAAGATGCTCTTGTAGCTTCCTGTGTGGAAGCCACGTCATTGGCATGAACAATGAAGTCACCTAAGACTATCAGCCTAGGGTGCTCTAATGCCCAGCTGATACGGCTTCCAACAGGTGTGACAGGCTGTTTGCTAGTGCGTTGGGCAGACAGTACACCAATCAAACAGCCAAACTCTCCCCAGCTTCCCACACAAAGCCTGTGAGCTTTGGTGGTGGGAGCACCCTTAGGGTGCCTCCCAAATGAACAAAGCCACTCCCCCCACCCCTTAGTCTGTGATTTGTGGAGGACTGAGAACCCAGGTGGAGCCAGCTGGGAGAGAGCTACTGTCTCCCCATCTTGTACCCAGTTCTCGGTCATGCATGCCAGGTCTGCATTCTGCTCCTGCAGGAAGTCATGGAGGACCATGGTCTTATTATTTATGGACCTAGCATTACACAACACCAATGTCGGAGAGAGGTCATTAATCCTAGCCCAAGTACACTACCACTTTTGGGATGGGATGCAGGCTGGAAAGCAGCTGAGCTCGTCTACTTCTCCGCCTCCTTCCCGCCTTGTCCCACCGCTATACTTTCCCTCCTGTTATGCATAGTTAAGAATAACAACCTTAGGTTCAGTTATAAGGTATTAAAGTCAAAGCCACCCATGAAGGTAGAAAGCCAGAAGGTCATGGAGACTATACAATGTATTGCACAATGTATAGCATATATGCCTGTTTGCCTGCAGGGCAGAAGTTGCATGTGTGTGCTAGGTGCAATGAATTCCTGACTGAAGAAAGGAGTTTATACCCTTGAGGCTAAGATTGCTGATCTGGAGAAAAAGAGATGGGCAGAGGTATATGTAGAGTTTCTGAAACTGGCTAGAGGTGCTCTGCTTCCACAGTCACAGCCCCTCTGCTTTCAGAGTGAATGAAGAGATAGGTGGGTGTCAGGCTGAACAGGAGGAAAATGATCCTTCTAAAACAATCTGTTCCCTGGATAATGAACCAATATCTGCTTGTGCTAAGATATTGTTAGGCCCTCCCCATGGTTTCTCTCATATTGTAGGATTGGGAAGGAAGGAGCTTTTAGGAGTAGCCAAAAATTGGAACATAATCTACTTAATACCATTTCTTAGGACCAACCAAATGACGTATAACAGTGTGCGAGCTTTTGAGTTCTCCAGAACTCAAGGGTGTTCTTAGGGGTGGATGATACAAAAAATAAAAATAGGGAAAGGAAAATGCTTCAGGACATGGTGTTAAGTCGTAGTCTGGTCTGTGTTTGAAATTAAATGCAAAGCCGGAGGTGGTCGCCGGTCACCCCAAAGATGCCAGAATAACATCCGCAGCCCGCCGGGTGAAGAAAGATGGAACGCGCCGCTGAGGGTGTCGGTAGGCATTCCCTCCCCTATGAAATATGTGGCCCTAGGTAGGTTAATTAACTACTACAAATAATAGTAGTACAGTTGTAAACCGCTCTGAGACCCCTTAGGGGTCAAGGGCGGTATATAAATCAAATGTTAAAAAAAAAAGCTGCACCTAGTTTCCCCTAGGCAATAAAACAGTTACAATCCTCAGAAAACACAAATTCCAACACATGGTTTTAATATTACTCTGCACCAGTGGGTACTAAAATAAACTAGTTACCAGCAACATTTTAAACAGTTCTGCATTTGATATCTTGTGCAGACTGGACAAAGACTTAATACCGTGTCCTGAAGCCTTTTTCTTTACCTATTTTTTTAAATTTGTAACATATAGCCTGAAGAACTATGGAGAACCTGAAAGTTCACATACTGTTATGTTTGATTAGGTTGCTCGTAATATAAATTATTTGGGGGGGGGGATTTTACTTTGGGACTGTCATGGCTACTAATAACTTCTCTCTTAGTAGTGCTAAATTCAGTCTTTTGTTAATTAATTAATTAATTAATTGTTGTATGGAATTGTGCGTAGAATAGCTGGGAGATGCTAAGATTGCCTGGCAGCCAGAAGTTCTAGCTCTTTAGCATTGTGCACCACTAGGTAGAAGAAGAAGAGAGGAGATTGGATTTATACCCCGCCCTTCACTACCCAAAGGTGTCTCAGAGCGGCTTACAAACTCCTTTCCCTTCCCCTCCCCACAACAGACACCCCGTGAGGTAGGTGGGGCTGAGAGAGCTCTTGACAGAAACTGCTCTTTTTCAAGAACAGCTGTGCCAGAGCTATGGCTTGCCCAAGGTCATCTGGCCAGGTGCCAGTGGAGGAGTGGTTCTCCCAGATTAGAGTCCGCGCACTTAACCACTACACCAAACTGGCTATTATTTTATTTTATTTTATTCAATTTATACCCCGCCCTCCCTGCTGTGCGGGCTCAGGTAGCAAGCTAGACTTGTTTTTAAGGCAAGAGATGTTTCAGAGGTGGTTTGCCATTGCCTGCCTCTGCATCACAACCCTGGTATTCCTCAGAGGTCACCCTTCCAAATACTAGCCAAAGCCAACTTTGCTTAGCTTCCAAGATCTGATGGGATTGGGCTAGCCTGGGCCATCCAGGTCAGGGCTGGGTTGCCAGGTGAGGCCGACAAGCAGACAGGGAACTTAACAGGAAGCTCCAGGAGAGGGGAGGGAGTCTCTGGGAAAGGGAACTCTGAAGCAAGTTCTGGGTGAGCTGCCATTGCATTTAAAGGGACTCCATTCCTTTTAAAAACTTTCCATCTATTTGAAATAATGGAGGATGGGGAGGACTTCCGGTTTATGGCGACTGTGACGACCTCCTTATTCTGGAGAACTGGTTTCCCTTTAAAAGTGTTCTTTATTTCCTTCTACTAGGTATATCCGGCTGCCATCAGGAAATTTAAGGCTTTCCAAACCTTTATACTTTACTGTTGCTCTTACTATTTTGGTAGTCCAAGTTCAAGGCTTATGGGGAACTATGTGGTCCTGAGGAAGTATTTCTTTCAGAGCTGGTATACTTGAATAAAAGAGGATTTATTGAAATAATTCATAAATAAAAGGGTAGAACAATGTAACTATTGATGTGTAAAAAATGAACAATTACTTGGTGTATCACACACAATCTGCTCCCTTACTGACAGGGATCTTTCAGGTAACTTTGTAACACTTTAACTCAAAGTCATCTATGTTCACTGTTTCTCTCCAGGACATACAGCCTTTCCTATAATTTGTCTTCAATTACTGTCATTTACTTTTTCCTATTCTCTCAGCCTTCCTTCTGTTTCTCACTTCCCTCACATACAGAACTAACTGCTTGTCTCTCTCATTCCCCACACAGAACTAACTGAACTCATCAACTGTCAACATGTAACTGTCAAGCCTCTAACTGTAAAACCTGACTGACATACATACTCATTCACTCATTTTCACTTCCAAAACCCCTCCCCCTCTCTGTCAACCACCAATCATACCACGCTTGCTTCTCTCAACCACTCTAGTCTACTTACCACAGCCATGCAACCAAACTTTTAAAGAGACACATACACACCAAAAACAAGGATTCATTACAGTGACACACTGGCGGATGCACCTCCTGGACCTCCCAGGGGTGCGATCTGCACGCTAGCGGTTAGGAGGGTGGGCAATTGTTCGTCACTTTGTGAAAGGCTCCTAGCCATGGGGCATTTGGAGGGTGGCCTCTTCACCAGCGCGCTGCTGGGGAATTGAGGTGCTCTCCCACCCCGGCAGTCCTGCTGCTATGCATCCAAATGGAACTAGAGCCGCTGACCGGGACAAACGTCGGAGATTGAGCATTTTAAATGGACTTTAACTGAGGTCTTATGACCAACAACAAACATTGAGTCGAGTAAAAGCGAAATGCCGATAATTAAAAAAGAAAGCCCTTCCCTGGGAACGGCGACAAAAGCGAGTGGAAAGCGAGTGGGGGAGGGGCCCCTCCCATAGGCATGACCTAAAAAGTGAGTTAACAAGGGAAGGGAGCAGAAGTTAAAGCATTGAAATCTGTTTTAAGAAACTTAGCATATGGGCGAATTTCAGAGACTTTATACAAAAGTAAACAATCCATTAAAATGGCGTGAAAAAAAATGGAGAGAGAAAAACAAGCAAAAGTGAAACCACCGGGGAGCATGAGCCCACGACTGGAAGAGACCACTGAGTTCTCTATGCATCTGGTGGACTCTTTGCGCCCTCTACTGGACCAGATGACTAACATCAATCAACAGCTGACAACTTTAAATTAGAACTTTGCAGCTTAGCAGCTCCAACTCTCTGAAACTACAAAAAAGATGGAGCAAATAGCTGAGAAAGTAAAGGAAATGGATGCCAACTCTAAAAAAGTTAAGAAAAAGGTACAAATGTACGAAAAAAAGCAAGCTTCGAATGAATTTTAACTTCTACAATTGCAAATAGAGAAAGCACGTGCGTTTACGCTATAGGGACCGGTCTCCACAGGGTATAATGGAGTGCCCAGCGGCTATTCCCCCCACTTTCTGATAGCCCTGAAGTGGGTGGAGGGGCTCCAACCTAGGGGATCCCCTGCCCCCAACTGGGGATTGGCATCCCTGGTAGTCAGGGCTCAATCCTTAGTAATGTGATGAGATGGGTCTGTCACAGGTTTTTGACAACAAAGTGTCTTGCCGAACTGGGAAAATGACAACATTAAGTGTTGGGGAAGAGCCAGTGGATTTGGAAGTAGTATCTGAGGAGGGTAGAGTCTGGGAACTTAAAGAAGTGCAACATGGATGTGATGTCCGTCTAGGACTTCTATTTCCACTCTGGGAAGCTGCCATTTCCTCCAGGGTAACTGCTCTTGTATGGTGGCAATCACTTGTAATTCCAGGATAACTCCAGGCCCTAAGTTAAGGTTGGTAACCCTGCCCAAGTGATTATCCTGCTGCCTTTGATGGGACAAAGTAAGTGTGAGTGCAAGTAGTTTGGCTTTGACCGAACTGTTAATGCACTACCAGAGAATTTTTATTTATTTAGAACATTTTTATGCCGCCTTTCCACCCAATTAGGGTACCCACATAAAAACAAGTAGCCATTCACTTACTTAAGCTTCCTCAGGTTTGTCAAGAAAGTGTGCTGAGATGTTTATGCATAAATAAGTAAGCAGTCAAGTCTTATTTCCGTCCCAACAAAGATGGCAATGTGGGGGTGGTAATTCACAATGAAAGTGCTTGGAGGCAAGAGGGCAAAGCCTGATTGCCTGGCTGTGAAGTAATACAACATGCCATGCTCTGGAGTGCCTGTCTGTAATTGCAAAATTATACTCTAAAATACACTTCTTACTTAGCCTTGTGGGGCTGTCAGCTGCACAGTGCGTGCCATCATGTAGCATTTGATTTCTGGGCTGCAAGGTGATTTAAGCTCTGTCAAACTGTGCTGAAATGAATAGCCATAGAAAATGTCAAATGCAGTATGTTCAATAGATTGGCGTGGTGCAGCACGACCCCCTTTCAACAGCAGTCCCAAGTTGTACATCCCACACTCAGTTTCAAAAGTGGCCTGTCTTGTGGTGTGGGAAGCTGCTGCTGTCTGAAGAAAGGGCAAGTCCGAATTCCTAGTTGGTCCACAGATTTATTTGTGTGTTTCTTACAACTCTGACCTGTATAAATAATCTGATGTCCAGTAAGGACGGGACTCTTCTTGCACAGTAGACATCTCACTCCTTGTCTTTCCTGCTTTCTTTTTATGTTCAGCAAGGAACACACTTGTGCGGTGCAGGGCAGAAAATAAGCCCAAAGCTGGTCGTGGCTTTGATGATGAAGACAAAAATGTGATTGAAGGCATTACAAAAAAGAATTCAAGAAAGCCCATTTAATAATAAAGTGGAGCCACTGAGAAGATGAAAGCAAAATGTGAGTACCTTGTGATTAGCTTTAAATAAACCAGAAAGGATAGTTTGCAACTCCTCAGCCTCCAACGCCAAACTTGATTCAATTCCTGCATCAAAGGGTTAACCATTTCACTGCTTTTTAAAAAGCAACATCTACTTTGTATTGTTATTACTGGGGTTTTTAAAGAGCTGGGTCTATATTATTACATTATTAATAGCGTGTTACAGCATCAGTTCTAGTTTGTTTAAAGTGTGTGAGATCACAGAATCAGCTGGAGATTTGCTTAGACAGAGATTTCTGAATCAGGCTACAAAGACAGGATACAATTGGGTAGTGTCTATCTCTCACCGAGGTGACAGTAGATCACTATATTCTCACTTTGTGGTGTTCTCTCATTCCTTCCTCTTCACTATATGTAGAATGTCTTTTCAAAAATGTTTTCCCCCTTCCTATCATTATTAAGTAGCCACTTGTTAACCTTCTGCTCTCTGACTCTCTATTTCTTCTCTCTTCTCTGTTCCTTTATTTAATTATCCCCACCCACCCCCTGGCCAGTAATAATCTGCAGAAGCTTGTGTTAATACTGAAAACAACAGGTGTTGTCATTACTTGAACATGCATGAATACACTAGCACAGGTGAAGTATACCCTTTGTCATTTATATCAGGTAATAATCCTGCTGCTACATTATAACAAGTTGAAGCTTTTGAACTGTCTTCAAAGGAAGCTGTGTCTAGAGCGCATTGCAGTAGTCTAACTGAAATATTAGAACATGGATAACTGTGACCAGATGACCTCTGATCAGGAATGGACACAGTTGGCAAATCAGTCAAAGTAGGCCAAAGTTATGATGTATGTCATGTAGTGGGTAGCCGCATGGATGAACGACAGACAACGACGTGGTGCATAGTACACAACAAAGACAAGAGATGAACGGCCGGCAGGCCAACTATATACACACCTGGGGACCACCCCTGGTCACCATTGGTGGGTTCAAATCTCCCGCCACGGATCCCATTGGTTCCCCAGAGGAGGGACTAGGATCCTAGTCCCTATTGTTGTTCGGACTGAAGCTAGGGCATATGCGCTGACCTCCGGTGGCGGTCCGCGGACACTACAATGTACCACAGAGGAAATTTTATGTTCCAGTTATAAACAGATCCTTACTTTCAGTGAAAGTACAACTTTGTTCAGAATGTGCTGATGTCTCAGTCTTTGATTTTAGTATGGGGTGGACCAAAATAGTCCTGGAAAAGTGCCCCACCCCTTGGTTCATCTCAGCCTTGCCATTCTGATGGATGGAACCAGTTGGAAGAAGGTGTTGTGGCATTCTCTTTGCCTGTTTAGCCAGTTCCACTCTGCCATGACTTGACCAGGCCAGGTAGCACCTTTCACACATGTGATTCAGCCAGGCTGTGTGATGCTCTGGGTGGCACCCCTCTTGCCACTGGACTGGACTGGTCTGGGTGAGGGGGTCATGCTGAGGAGTGGCAACCATCCAGACCATTGATCCTTTGGGAAGAGTCCCAGTGGCTATAATGATCAATCTGCCACTGTTTGGTACAGATGCAGCCAACAACCAAGGCAATTGGCTGGCCACTGTGTGAAAAAGTATGCTGGACGAGATGGACCACTGGTCTGATTAGGCAGATTTTATTTGTATTTAGCTATGTGTGTGCAGTGATGTGGGAAAATACAGTAATATCCTAAATCACTATATCTACTCAGAGCATCACTTGCCCCAGAGCCCCTAGCTATACCTTGTGGCTAATAGCCACTGATGGACCTCTGCTCCATATGCTTATCTAATTCCCTTTTGAAGCCGTCCATGCTTGTAGCCGCCACCACTTCCTGTGGCAGTGAATTCCATGTGTTAATCACTCTTTGGGTGAAGAAGTACTTCCTTTTATCCGTTCTAACCCGACCGCTCAGCAATTTCATGGAGTGCCCACGGGTTCTTGTATTGTGAGAAAGGGAGAAAAGTACCTCTTTCTTTACCTGCTCTTTCCCATGCATAATCTTATAAACCTCGATCATGTCACCCCTCAGTCGTCTTTTCTCCAAGCTAAAGAGCCCTAAGCGCTTTAACCTTTCCTCATAGGGAAAGTGTTCCAACCCTTTTATCATTCGAGTTGCCCTTTTCTGCACTTTTTCCAAAGCTATAATATCCTTTTTAAGGTGTGGTGACCAGAACTGCACACAGTATTCCAAATGAGGTCGTACCATTGATTTATATAGGGGCATTATGATATTGGCTGATCTGTTTTCAATACCCTTCCTAATAATCCCCAGCATAGCATTGGCCTTTTTTATTGCAGTCACACACTGTCTCCACATTTTCAGTGAACCAGATGGTCCCAGTATGATGCGTAAAGCAGCAAAACTGGACAGTCAGTATATTAGACAGGGCTTGTACAGGCTCCGGCAACTCAGGCAGAAAAAAAATCAAGTTGTAAATAAACTAAAAGATGACAGAAAATACATTTAAAAACTGGCCTGTTGAGGAAAAGCTTCATAAAAGAGCTGAGCAATGGTTAAAGGAAAAAAGGGGCAAGAAAAATCCACGTGCTTGAGTCCCCCAAAGTGTCAAGAATCTCCTCCGCCATCAATTTATTTTGGGATCTCAGCTTGTACAGTTTTAAAAAAATATTTCTTTTTAAATTCTGCATTCTGTTATCTCTATCTAAACAGAATATATGTTCAAGTTACTACCTTTACTCCCCTCCTAATTAAGACCTTTGCTCTTCAGACATCCGACCCTCAAATTTTTATCCACGTGTCCTTTAAATTCCCTGTCAACAAAGAACAAGTTGTTCTTTATTCACCCTGTTGTATGAAGGCTTTAGCAAAACACGAAAGCAAAGACCTTTTCTGTCTCTCAGGAGATCCTATCAGTGTTCCAGATTATGCAACCAATCGTTAAATTATCATCTTCATTGGCTGGGGGAGCAGCCTAGTTGTCTAAGATCATCTGATAAAATTTTGGTTTCTACCAGCTTGCTCAGCTGTTTCTGACCTTCAGAAATCTAGCTATGTTTTATCTAGCATGCAAAAATGGTGCTAAAATGGATCAAAGAAAAAGAGAATTCGTAGATATGTAAATGAAAAACATCAGAGGGATCTGAAAATGGCCACGGTTATGGCAAAGTTGTACATATATGATGAAGAGGCAAAGCAGACCACTTGACAAGTTGACTTTCCTATTGGTCTTAAGTGACTATGAGGATTTATATGACAATTAAAATAACAGATCATTTTGAGTGATATAACATGTTATTAATTGGTGCAAATTTTCAGTACTGGTATTTTCTAATCACACAATTATTTTCTTGTTTTCTATTAACTGTTGGGGGGGGATTGTAGGTACAAAACATATTACCAGTTGGGGGAAAAAAGAATGACACTCAATTGTATTTAGAATTGTCTTCCGTACTGGGGAAAAAAAGGTCTCCAAATGTCCAGATCCCTGAGGATAGGATCTAGAGATCCATTGGCAGAAGGATCATGGATCTTTCCCTTGTTTCCCTTTTCCCTGCAGTATGACCCCAGAAAGAACCCTGCAGGTGCTCCACTAAGGATTGGCAAGGGGATGAAATTACCCTCTCCTTTGTCATTGCAGCTCTATTGATGTTTTATATTTTATTGTGAATGTATACTGCTTGTCAGTTCTTGGAAGCCGCCCTGAGCCTGCCTAGCAGGGAGGGCGGGGTAAAAGTGAAATAAATAAATAAACAAATAAAAGGCATGAGAGAGTGATTTTTTCCCTCCTTTTCTCTTCACTAACACTAATGGTTAGTTCACAGCCCCAAGAATCAACTTTCCCAGGGCTGGAAAGGACTGCTGAGGAGGAGGCAAACAAGGGAAAGTTCCACATCTGTCAACATGTTCATGAACCGATCTCTGGACCCAATCCACAGTTATATATAAGATGGGTTACTGGTAAGCAGAAAGGCTTACCTGGAAATTGAGGTGTCTCCTGCTCTGGATAGGGCTACACTCCCCCTGAAGGATCAGGCCCATAGCTTGAGGATGCTGCTGGCCCTGGCCCTAATGCTGGTTAAGCAGGTGGTGGTTGTGACCAGGAGTGCTTTTTCCCAGCTTTGGATGGTGAGTCAGCCGTGACCTTTACTGAGCAAAAAAGATCTGGGCACTGTGGTGCATGCCCTGGTAACATCTAGATTAGATTACTGCCATGTGCTGTATGTGGAGCCGTTCTTGAAAAGGTTTTGGAAACTTCAGTGGGTGCAGAATGCTGCAGCCAGGATATTGACTGGAGTGGGTCTGTAGGGACTATATCAGTTCAGTCTTGGCCCATTTACAAAGACTCCCAATTTGTTTCTGTATCCAGTTCAAAATATTGACCTTTAAAGCCTTATTTGGTCTAGGACAGCATACTTGGCATAGTGTTAAAGAGTGGCTGACTCTAATCCGGAGAACTGAGTTTGATTCCCCACGTCTCCACATGTAACCAGCTGGGTGACCTTGACTCAGCCACATTTCTCTCAGAGCTGTTTTCTCAAGAGCAGTTCTCTCAGAGATCTCTCAGCCCCACCTACCTTACAGGATGTTGTGGGGAGAGAAAGGGAAGGAGATTGTAAACTGCTCTGAGACTCTGAGTGAAGGGCAGGGTATAAAACCAACTTTTCTTCTTTGTCATCTTCTTCTTCTTCTTCACCACCTATTCCCATATGAACCTACCCAATCACTACAGTCATTTTCTAAAGCCCTACTTTGAGAGTCTCTGTCTCCTGAGGTTATATGAATGACAACCTGAGAGAGAGGCTTCTCAGTGATGGTGCCAAGATTGTGGACCTCTCTCCCCAGGAACATTTGTTTGCCTCATCTATCACTGTCTTCACCCAATGGGGAAAAGACTATCTTGTTTCATCTGGCAATCCCCCAATGATTCTTCTTTCCTGCTCTATGTTTTAGTTGACATTTCCATGTTTATATATATATGTACTCTATTTTTAACTTGTTTTATGATGTATTTTCGTACTGCTCTGTTTTTAGTTGTTATCTGCCTAATTCTCCATGATTGGTAGGTAGGATATAAATCCTGGAAATAAATGAATATATAATAGATAGATAAATGCGGCTAGGGTTGGCATGTACTGAAATTCGTATGTGTACACACATATACTATTGCATTGGGAATCACATGGTTAAATTCTTTATTTGGAGAGATGGTAAAACCAAACCTGTGCAATTTTGTGTTCATTAGAAGGTACTGAATTGTTTCTAAAGTCAACGGTGGTCTACTTCTCTTTGTCTAGTGAATGCTACATAGATAACAGTAAAAAGTAGCTCTTTAATGACATTTCATATTGCCCTTGAAATATTGGATGAAGCATTCTGATCATTTTATGAAATAATCTTGTTCCTTTGCTCCCTTTTCCCCCCAGAATTCTCTGAAAACCAAATTAGATTGTGCAATTGCTCTATCATTTACTATGAAGATGGTAGTGACGAAGCATAATAATATGTTGCTGTGCTGATGGAAAGAAAACATTTCGGTGTATAATAAAGTGTCAAGAAAGAACTTCATATATGCTGACTGATGTTATTAAAGAGAATGGTACAAAAACACACAGAATGCTCATTACTCTACAGAGATGGAATTTTAGGTACTGGGACTGCTGAGGCAGGCTGGAAAGATGAGGAAGAATATTGGTTCAGCCCAAGCTCTGTCTCAGTTCCCCCCCCCTTTCTGAGCAGCAACACATAGGCTACAATGGTGGCTTGAATTCTCCAGTCTATTACAAGATTTCTCAGCCACCTTGCCAAATGATCCTCTCCTACTAAAGGAATCTTGTCATCTGACACATCTGGTCATCCAGCCCAGAAATCATTTAGACTCCTGAGTTTGAGGAACCACATGATAAGCAGTAGGTGGAGTTTGTACCAGATTTCAGTTGTACTACTGAGCAGGGGAAGTCTTCACTATCGGGCATCCAGGACAGCTGCCCTGGACCCCATGCTGGGGGAGCATGGGCCCCCTAACCACCCAGCTGTCTCACAGTACCACCCACCATTCTCTGCCATGGTAAGAAGGGTAGGCATGACGTTAGTCATCTTGGCAGTGGTGCATCCAGCCTGGCAGGGGATACCAATCAACTGTGCAGTACATGATGCATGGAAAAGCCTATTACAAGCTACACCACTGCCAGCATGATCTGCAGAAAGAGGGCAAGGGTCTGAGATGGGGCACTGTCTTCTTCTCCTCCCAGGACAGGAAATGGGTTGAACACTGGTAGTCCAGAGGGGGTTGAGTGAATGCAGGAGGGAATCCTGGGGGGGGGTGAATGAGGGAGGGAATGCCTCACCACTGTGGGGGATCCTGTCACCCTCTGTAGTGGTGGTGGTTCCTCCACCCTCCCAGACTTTAGCAGCTCTCGCTCACCAGCTCATCACCACGGAGGGGTGCACCTGCTCACTGAATCAGGGCTGCTCAAGCCTGCTGTGTCTGGCACTTGGGCTGCCTGCTTATGGCAACTCATGCCAGCTCCACTCAGGACAGCCACTGAAGCTGCTTGTTGCTTGGGGGTGAGTAGTCATTTTGGAGCCCAATCCAG
>NW_015169780.1:54819-61270 GCF_001447785.1 Gekko japonicus | reverse complement strand
GTGTGGTTGCCAGGTCCCCTTGTTGCTCTGGTGGAGGGATTTGGGGGACATCCCCAAGCCCTGCCCCAAGCCCCACCCCCAAGTGTGGCCACCTGCCCAGCCACCCCTTTCCCTCCCCTCCTGCCAGATTTCAAAGGCTTCAGCTGATCGGCAGGGACCACACGGCCTGCCCGGACCTGAGGGCTGGCAGCCCTACTGCTGCAAGATGCTTTACTGTGATGATGCTGCAAAGGCCACACCAATCCTGTCAGAAAAAAAGGGGAGACAGAGGG
Organism: Gekko japonicus; assembly: GCF_001447785.1. Lineage (NCBI taxonomy): Eukaryota > Metazoa > Chordata > Lepidosauria > Squamata > Gekkonidae > Gekko > Gekko japonicus. The sequence goes on along the minus strand of NW_015169780.1, from coordinate 60,998 downwards.
AAATGCATGCTGCCTGGAGCATTGAGGGAGGGGGTGGAGAATGCCGGGACTTCAATTCCAGTGTTGGGACAGAAAGTAATGTCATTGTGCACTAGGTTTTTAGCACAAAGACATGATAATTCCTAGCATGTCATTGTGTCACTTCCTGTTTCAAAGTGGAACGAGATAGCCAGGAATGGATCTATGCCTCCCCACACTGCTCCCTTGAGTGAGGGCAGGAGTGTCGACATGAGGTTTCCCACCAGAATTAGGTAAGTGGCAACCCTAATGCTGGTGAAGATAATTAATACCAGCAAAGAGGATGTTCTAACAGAAAACGAAGAATCCCAGTCAGAATTATTTCATTCATGGTTCATTTTCTTACAAAGTAGAGGTGCAAAGTTAAAGGATGGTGTAAAAGGAGACATAATAATATAATGAATTAATTGAATTAACCAAATGACATATCAAGTTTCTTAAAAATGCATTCATAATTTTGTGTACTTCCAGTTATCTTCTTAGAGGGAAGAAAAGCACCTGTGTCCTTCAATGATTAATCTGGTTATTTGTTTTGTCAGCATTTGGGTTTTCCTCAGAGACTCTGTGAGATATAATCTAAATTAAACATAGAAAAGGTCAAAAACTTGTTTTCCAACTTTTCTTGAGTACAATTAGCTTAATATTTTAACAGCTGGCAGCTGCAGTAATTACTTTTAGATTATACATGAAAATCTGTTGAAAATATAATTAGTCTGATCTATGAACCAGGTAATTAAGGTAAAAACTCCCACATTTTCTTAGACCTCATTAACTTATTTCCTTTGAAAATTGCTAGATAATGAGGGTACATTAAAAGTTTACCCATAAAATGACACTGAATAATTGGGAACCCTTGTCCTGGGACGTTAAAGGACAGACTAGCACTTCAGTGTTCAGTGTTCTGATACATCTTAAACTTCCAATGCACATATCAGGGAAGACTGTTTTTGAGGAGAAGTGAAACTTCAAACCAGAAATGGGTGATGAAAGGTCAAAATGTTACTAACCATCTTTTTCATCTTGTTTGTGTGGACCAATGAAAGTATTGGCATAATGATTGACTACCAAATGTTATTGGTACCTTAATGTCTGCAAGTTTCCTTTGATATCAGCAAGGTTACAGCATCAAACAGATGGTCATAATCACGGGGACTGGAAGGCAGCATAGGTTCAGACAGGTTCTGGGGAAAGCATTTGATTTCTTCATACGAAACAGGAAGACAATTGATTTGGATTGCCTGAGAGCAGAGCTAAGTGTGAGAAGTAACTCAGACCATGATTCTTTCTCCACTCTTCCTGATAACATACAGTATAACAAAACATGTGAAGTGATGTCATGCATTGTGCTGTGCTGTCCCTCCATTTTATAGAACTGGCTTCCAACACTGGAAGCCAAGAAATGCACAGGGTAAGAATGTCATAACTTGTGTTGTGCTCTGAGTTAAGGAGGACACTGGAGAAACAAAACAAAACTCACAGACCGATTTCATACAAGAGCTGTGCTGCGGTCGCGCCTCCCTTTGCCCAGCTTCTATTGGTCAATTTCCCACTCGAAGCCACGCGGCCGCATTTTGACCCACAGCTTTGCCCGATTTTCCCCGCAGCTAATTTTCCCTGGCTGATTCCGCACTAATGCTTTGCCCTCCTTTCCCCCCGGGTCTAATTGGCCCGATTCTATGTGCATGTTTCTGCATTACGGAAATCTGACCCGGGTTTTGCCTGGGTGTTCATTTCTACATGTCGTTTTGCCCCGAATCTAGAGCCCCCTCCCCTCTCTTCTCTCTCATTTTTTTAAATGGAGGCAGGGTTGCATTGTAATGCACCGCTCACTGATATGCCGATTGGTCCCTTTAATTTTTGACCCTTGATGCCCGTGAAAAGCATCCATTGATCCAGCCGGGAAGTGGGGGAGCGGATGGGAAGTCAGTATATGAACATGAAAAAGAATGCTTAAACCTTTACACAAGTGGCGAATTCCAAACAGAAATGAGAAAACAGCATACGGACATGTAAAAGGACATTTAAATGACGGTCAACAATAGCCCATTGTTGCGTCCAGTAAACGATGGGGTATTATTGCATTGCAACGCAACACTGGAGGGAAAAAAGCACACACGCACCAAGTAAGGGGGAGAGGGATACAGCCGGGAAGTGGGGGAGGGGGCAGATGGGAGGATAGTATACGAACATGAAAAAGAATGCTTAAACATTTACACATGGCGAATGGCCAAACAGAAATGAGAAAACAGCATACGGACATGTAAAAAAAATTTTAAATGCCGGTCGACAATGACCCATTGTTGCATTGCAATGCAACACGGGGAGGGAAATAAATTTTTTCCCCGTGCACGCTGAAGGCAGGAAGGCGGGATGGAGAGGGGGAAGGGAGAGAGAAGCAGGAGGGTGTTGAAGAGATGTTGATAGGTGGGAATGGGAGTGAAGGGGAGGGAAAGAAGCAAAGGGGCATTAAAGGGGCGGAGAGGGGACAGCTGCGAATTGCAAGTTCCCCACTAGAATGACCTGACTTCAACACCGCAGCAAAAAAAAGAACTTGAAAATAGTGGAGATGGAAATTCCGGGGGGAAATGCCATTAGATTCGGGTCAATTCCTAACCTGGACCAACATGTGGGGAACTGATCAATTTCCATGGATATAATTGGGGGGTGACACCGGAGCAAGTGATTGTGCGGAATTGGCCCCTGTGGGCGCTGTTTTGTGAGGATCACGAAACCGTGGGGAAAATTGGGCGAAGCCGTGGGTCGAAATGCGGCCGCGTGGCTTTGAGTGGGAAATTGACCAATAGAAGCGGGGCAAAGGGAGGCGCAACTGTGGTGCAGCTCTTGTGTGAAATCAGTCTATGAGTATGGATGGTTAAAATTTAGGTGCAGCTCTTTGGGATTTGTTGACTTTCTTTTGTCATAAAACAAAAGCTATCCATCAACATGAAACTAACGTGGTATTACCAAGAGAATACCAGAGTTTCTCCTTTTCTGTGAATTTTATTCCTCTCTACTCCTTTGTGTTACTCTCTTGACTAGAACTGATTTGTGTTCTTCCCCCTTCAGTTCTTTTCTCTCCATTTTCCTGCTTGTTTTAAATTGTATTTCTCATGCAACCTCCCACTTTTTTGTATTGTAAGCCCCATTGGGTCCGCATGAGAAGAAAAGTAGATTACAAATAACTAAATAAACAATCTCCTAAATTGCATCTTTTTTCACTGGTCTTTCTTTCTTATCAGTGTCTAAAACTCTGCTGTGAAAGTAATTTGTTCTCCCGTTGCTCAGAACATATAGATCCCTTCCTCAGATCCCTTGGCTAGCTTCTGGTGTGGTGTAATGGTAAGAGTGTTGTAGTAGGACCTGTCAGAACCAGGTTTGAATCCCTATTCTGCCATGGAAGCTTGCTGGCCACACTCTCAGCCTAGCATACCACATAGTGTGCTACTCTATGAGAATAAAATGGAGGCGAGGAGAATTTCTTCAGTAATGTATTACAGCAAAAGCTAGTAAAACAATACAATTCTGATGTAAAGGAGGTTAAAACAATAATAACATAGTAATGAGATTAAAACATTGGCAAGAATGAATTTGTAGAACTGGTAAAATAGCAGTAGGAAAAAAACATACTGGTTTTTTCAGCTAAAATAAGTCTACATTTCCTAATAGCTAAGAAACAAAATTTTGCCACCACATAAGTCACTGACCTCTGAAGGAGACCTTAGGGAACATTGCACATAAGTCACTGACCTCTGAGGGAGACCTTGGGGAGAAAGATGGGGTATAAATGAAATAAATAAATAAATAAAGTTGTCTTCCCTGTCGTGTGCAAACTCTTTGTTCTCACCTTTTAAGCACTTTGTTCCTTGCTATGTCCATCATGTTTTCTATTCCTCCTGTTTGTTTATTTTAAAAATTTATATACCACCTCTCCAGAGAACTGCTTGAGGTGACTTCCACGAAAACAAATCCATTCATACACAGCCATTAAATACCCGATCCTTAAATGACTCCCACCATTACTCCTGTGGTGTCCCTACTCTCCCAGAATATGTACAAGCATGTATTCTTGCTTTTCCTTTAAAGCCATTCTCTGGACCCCAGTTTTCCATGTAACCTTTGGCTTGCCCCTTACTCCTCATTACTAACTTCAATGACAACAAAAAAAGCTTCAAATTTTCTGCCCACATTCATCTTTTCCTACCTTAGCACCTCCCTTTTATTTTAGCAGGTAAGTTCCTTTAGAGGACAGGATCTTTCTATTTTTGCCAATGTAAATCTGCACATTTCCATTTTACTTTGTATTGTTGCTATAGCTTTTTTTGGCTAATGCAATAAAGATTGATTGGTTGATTGATTGACTGTATCAAGGATGCCTCAGCCCTCAGTTTGCAAGACCCAAGCAAGGCTGTTAAAGATAGGATGTTTTAGAGGTCATTAATTCACAGGGTCTCTGTGAGTCAGAAGTTACTTAGGTCGAATCTGCATTTGCATTTTTAATTCAGTTTTGTGCTGCTGTGACGCCGTCTTTCTCTATGCTGGTTTGAATGTTGTTTGGAGAAGATTGACAGTGGAGCCACCACAAGAAGGTGAGAAACATATGTGGGCGTGCAAAAGTATGCTAGCATTGTTGAGGTGTGAAAACGAAACCAAATGTAGACAGCTTTTTTGAAGACCGAGTCAGAAGGCTGGAACACGGGGGGAAAAGACAAAATGCAGATTCAACCTTAATGGCACTTAGCACACACAGAGTTCTAGTAAGGTGCTGCACAGATTGATTGATGATACAATATAAACAAATTTTTTTTAAAAAAAGGTAACATTCTACCAGGTGATCCAAAGGTATTGTGGCACTGGTGTAATCACAGTTACATAGACTGAAGAAATGATGGTGATTTTGGTCTGCTGTTCCCAACGTTTTCCTGAGAGCTCCTTGATCCCCAGGAGTAGAATTTTAGGGAGCTCACTGAGATGCAGCTGCCATCTCTGGTCTTCTGTTTGTGTTTTCGCTCCAACCCCCCAAACATAAGTATGCAAAACTTTTATGTGAACCCACTGCTACAGAAGGAGAAACAGAGCCAGAAATAATACAAGTGACTGTAACAGTATATGGGCTATATTTGGACCTGGCAACCTCATCCTATGTGTTCAGGTTGCAGGCAAGAATTCAGCAAGTGCAAGCTCTCCCAGTGTTTAGGCGCAGTACCTCTTTACCCTGTTAAATTTCTGCCTGTCATGCATTGGTCAAAGGTACAGTACCTTGTCAAAAGGCATCTCTGAATACACTGTGGACAAAAGGGAAGCTAATTTCAGTGGCAGAGTAGTCAGTACCTGTTGCACAATGCCCTGGAGAAGGAGCTCATGAAACCCAGACAGGTAACCTGCTTTCAGCCTATTGACAGAGTCAAGAATGCATTGCTAAAGAGCAGTGGTGTACCAAGGGGGTGCAGAGATGTAGTCCACCCTGGGTGCAGATTAAAGAAGACCTTTGAAGGGGCCCCTTGAAGCCAGTGTTGTCCTGCTGCCTCGGGCTGATCATCTTCCCTTTTATTTTTAAGATGCAATTAACATAATAACACAAGAGAAGCTAATGTTGGATCAGGCCAATGGCCCATCCAGCCCAACACTTTGTCACACAGTGGCCAAGAATACCAGGTGCCATCAGGAGGTCCACCAGTGGGGCCAGGACACTAGGAGCCCTCCCACAGAGCATCACTTGTGCCAGACCAAGAGTTCCTATCTATACCTTGTGGCTAATAGCTGTCAGGGTTCCCAGTCAATCACACTCAACACTAGGTCTTCAGAAGATTCAGTTCATTGAGAGAGAAAGTACTTGGAAGCACCATAAACTCTTGTGTCAGGATTGACAGGGAAAGCGCAGGACTTTTAAGAACATAAGAGACGCCAATGTTGGATCAGGCCAAATGCCCATCCAGTCCAACACTCTGTGTCACACAGTGGCCAGAAATACCAGTGCGATCAGGAGGTCCACCAGTGGGGCCAGGACATTAGAAGCCGTCCCACTGTTAACCCCCCCCCAAGCACCAAGAAGACAGAGCATCACTTGCCCCACAGCCCCTATCGATACCTTGTGGCTAATAGCCACTGATGGACCTCTGCTACATATACTTATCTAATTCCCTTTTGAAGCCGTCCATGCTTGT
>NW_015169780.1:32145-51890 GCF_001447785.1 Gekko japonicus | reverse complement strand
TACCTCAGACACTTCTAGCATTTGTATAGAAACAGCTATAATTTCCCATACAAGTTAAGCCTGCAACCTTCCTCTTGCTATCTCGAGACCTTGTCAGGCAGTCCATGTCACTAGCCATGATTTCAGTGGACAATTTCAATCCACCTCCCTGTAGAAAAGCAACAGCTACCCCCTCATCTCTCTGAGATGAGCCAACCCAAACCAGAGTCTTTTCATCTCCTGTCGGCTTTTGGGATATACCCCCTTCAAAGGAGACCTCCTGATATTACAAAGCCAATGAGCAAGGACTATGAAGTGTGGGCTAATACCCAGCTGTTAGGTTCCCAGCGGGAAGCTCGGAGAAGAAGCACCTCTAGCCTCAAGGACACCTGCAAGATAAGTGCAAGCATAGGAGAAGGAGTGGGGGAGGCGAGCACAACTGATGGCGGGCACGCTCCTCCGAAGCTCTGGAGAGAACGGCCTGTGACTTGGCAGCAGGGAGGGGGTCTGGCTGGTTCTGGACTCCCCCCAGAGCCCCTGTAGAGGGCTCCCAGCCTGGGGCGCTTGGGGTGCCTCTCTCAAGGCGAAGGCCAAAGGAGTCATTTTTTAAACAGTGATCTGAGACTAGTGTTAGTCTCATGTCACTAGACTCAGATCACTTGTAAAAAAAATTTAAATGTCAAACAAACAACAAGGGACACACTGATGAATGGTGGAAAGTCCAGAGTGGGTGGAATAACCTGTATGTGGGTATGGGAGTGGCCTATGAGGGGCAGAAAAAGGGTGTCGGGGGTAAAATCTGAGGGAATCTGTAAGCTTTTGAATTACCTTTAGTTCAGAAGTGAAACAAGTGAAAAACCAGCCCAGAACCACTTTCAGAAAACCCAGAGAAATAGCGACTGGACAGCAAACTGAGCACTGAAGGGAGAAAAAAAAATGCAGAACGAAAAAACTTGATGGACATGCATGGTGAAAATGAGGTAAAACACCCATGCATAATAGGCCAAAATGACATTTATGTCAGAGCCAGCCCTTGTAACAAATGAGTTCAACATCTTTGGTCTGGCCTTTCTCTCTCCCTTTCCTTGTACCCAGCTCAGCCAGATGTTGCAAAACTGTAATTAGGGTGCTGAATTTGGTTTTTATGTAGTCTTTAAATCAAAATGTTGACGTTCTTGAGTAACTGGTTCCAAGAAACCAGTTCTTTCCAACCAAAAGGAAGAAAAAGGTATTTTTGAAATGTCTTGGGACACAGAAAATCAGGATTCATTTTGAGCTTTATTTAAACCATTATGAATTAAGCAAAGCAAATGAGTGGAGTTCATTTACCGGTATATGTTCTGCAAATCATTGTAAATCCGCAGATATGAGATAAGTGATACTTTATTTTTATTTTATTTAAGAATGTATTTTTACTTGTAAAAAGTATCCAATGTAGTGTGCAAATCAAATCAGAAATTTGAAGATCAACATTTCCACAACCAGATTTAGATCATGGTATTTGCTAGAAACTCTTGGGATAGTCAGATGGATAAACATCTCAATTATGTGAAGGAGCGGACACTCAGCAACATATAATATGACAACCTTTTCCCACTCTGTGGATTGGATAATTGGTCTTCAGCAAACCTCTGGGTCCTTAAGAAGAACTGGGCATTGCAAGAGCAGTTTTGTTTCAGCTCTGTTTTTCTTACAAATCTGTTCCTGAATCTATGACAGGTCTTCAAACATCCCATGAAACCATTCCCATAAATGTTGCACATTTTTGCCTTGGCATTCCCATTTGTATTTTCTTTTTTATTTAGCCATATATCCACACTGCACACATGTGCTCTTCTGGAGATGGTAGACTTCAGACAGAACTAGCCATGCCCCTACATTTGTCTATATCCCACTGTATTTCCACCCAATGGATGTCAACTAACTTGGTCAGCAGTTTAGAACTAGAATCAGCATACAAGAATAAAGAAATGAGGATGAATTGAAAAAATTAAACAAATATTGATATAAATTGAGTTATGGTGACTTTAGCCAAACACTGTTAAGATAACCAGGCTTATATACAGCTGAGCTTTTCCAGAGGCTCGTACTCTTAAACCAAACTTTCAATAAGGGCACGTCCTGCTTTCTTTCCAGCTTCTGTAGACATTGCCATTTTCCATAACACCAACAAAGTTCCTCCTACAAAAGAAAAATAGAGTGGTTACCAGAAACACCACCAAGTAGATTTCATTTAATGCTGAACTCTAGAGCTTGTGCCCGGAACCAATTATGTGAAGTTATAGGAAGAAGCTGCGGTGGCTCAAGTGGTTAAGATGCTGAACTGCAGGCTGTGGAAGGTCAGTAGTTCAGCAGTTCGAGACCCAAGTGCCGCAAGACGGAGTGAGCTCCCGTTTCTAGTTCCAGCTCCTGCCAACCTAGCAGTTTGAAAGCAAGAAATTGCAAGTAGATAAATAGGTACCACTTCAGTGGGAAGGTAACAGCGTTCCGTGCGCCTCGGTGTTTAGTCATGCCGGCCACATGACCACGGAAACGTCTGCGGACAGCGCTGGCTCTTCGGCTTTGAAACGGAGATGAGCACTGCAACCCTAGAGTCGGATTTGACTGGCTTTCGAGCAAGGGAACCTTTACCTTTATAGGAAGAAGACAGTGCCTCTGACTCTATTCCTTTTCCTCAGCTCCTCTCTGTAGAAAAGGTACAATCTACCTCCAAATTTCAGAGTTGAAACAGAATTCCTCACACACAACTGTGGATGGTATCTTTTCTTAAAAATCAATTATTGAAGAAAGGAATGGCGTGTAATTGATATGCTCTGGAATGTTGCTAGCGTTAGAAATTATACTTATTGGTTTTGACTTTCCTGAGACTCTCTGTTTATGTATACATAGCAGTTTACACACTTTAAAAAAAGTCTGTGGTGGAGGTTTTCCTGTGCAATAACTTAACCTGCATAACTTACCTGCACTCAGGCCGCAACTCTAAGGGCACTTTTCTAAGACTAATCCCCACTGAGTATCGTGGGACTTCTGCTTAAGACTGTGCCCTCAGTGTCTCAGTCCTTAAGGTGTTAGCCATCACATACAAATCAGTTTGCTCAGGCATTGTGCTACTTGGTATTATATTGAGTTTTGTTCTGTTGAACTATTGTTATTGTGCTTTTTATGCTCCTATTTTTGTTTTGCTGTTTTGCATATTTTACTGAGACTGATTGTTAATAATTTTATACTTTAAAAAAGTCATTTGTGATATCCTTTAGACATATTTTGCTGAGAACTGAGCTAAGAAATAATCTAATTACAAATAAAATAAACATAAGAAATAATAGCCAATGTTAAACATTTTTTTTAACTTTTGTTAAGGTTGCATTTGGGAGGGAAGAAGGCATGATATAGTCTGATCTTGTCCGATCTCAGAACCTAAGCAAGGAAGAGAAGGGAGACCACCAAAAGACTCTGCAGAGGAACACAATGGGAAACCACCTCTGCTGAATCACTTGCCTTGAAAACCCTGTGGGGTTGCCATAAATTGGCTGTGACTTGACATCTCTTTACACACACAAAATTACATTTACAATCTCTCAAGGCCTGCACGGGACGGACTTTAAGTGCAGAAAGGTGTAGGCTTAACAACTTCCTTATTTTGGCAGCGCAAAACATTTAAGCTCCCTGTTGCCTTTAACATATGCTGTAGCACTGCATTCTGTCAGAGCATCATCACTGTCAGAAGCAGAGGGCAAGAGAGCTGGAGGGCAAGAGAAAAGGAATGCAAACCTGCCAGACTTCCTTCCTATAGCCAATCTTTTCATGCAACACTGAAAGAAATTAAGAAAATCTAGCATGCTGTGCAAGAGAAGTGACTATTCAAAACATTCATACAAAACATTAACTTTGGGTTGCCTATATTTTAACCACTCTCTTTTATAGCTTAAATATCTTCATGTGTATTATATCATCTTTCAGGGTAGGCAGGCAATTTAAGCAGCAATCCCAGAAATAAATCTGGTTCAGTTATACTATAGAGGTAATCTCTGTTAACATTCTATACTTCCTTAAAGTTTTAGGTGATAAATCTGATTAAAGGCTGAACAATCATCAGATTAAACTCCTGTTATACAATATGCTGTATCAACGTCTGTAAATCCTTGTCACAGTTTTATATGAATGCCTCTAGGACATTTATCTTGCCTTGTTTAATGGGATTTAAATCTAAACTTGGAATCTACCCCCACTTCTTCTAGTTGCAGATCTATCAAAGAAGCCCTTTCGATCAGGGTTTCTTTCTTTTTCCTACTCTCCCTTTTTGTCACTATCTTTGCTCGGCTCTCTGTCTTCCAGTCTTTCTCTCCCCCAGTGCTGAGACTGAATTCTGCTAAGACAGACGTTCTGTGGCTGGGAAGGGGGGATTCAGGATTGGGGTACCAACTCCCAGCCCTTGACAGTGTGCCCTTAAGTCTGGCACCAAATGTCAAGAGTTTGGATGTGATTCTGGATGCCTCCTTATTAATGGAGGCCCAGGTCACAAATGTTCGTATATTGGCAAAGTGGTACCTGTTCGTAGATTGGCATTCTCCAAGCTATTTCAGGTCAGGCAACTGGCTCCCTACCTGTCTTGTCCTAATCTAGCCACAAGTAATCCATGCAATGGTCACATCCAGACTAGACTACTGTAACTTGATCTGTGTAGGGCTACCCTTGAGACTGACCCAGAAACTCCAACTGGTACAGAATGCAGTGGCATGGGTCCTTACAAGACACCATGAGCAGCACAAATTTAACCTGTGCTGCGTGAGTTGCACTGGCTCCTGATGGAATACCGAACCAGGTTCAAGGTTTTGGTGTTAACTTTTAAGGCCCTTTACAGTATGGGACCCACGTATCTTTAAGACTGGCTCTCCTGATATACCCTCAGAAGAGTATTGCACTTGGTGGATAAGAAGAAAGCAAGAAATTGCAAGTAGATAAATAGGTACCACTTTGGTGGGAAGGTAACAGCATTCCGTGCGCCTTGGTGCTTAGTCATGCCGGCCACATGACCACGGAAACGTCTTCAGACAGCACTGGCTCTTCGGCTTTGAAACGGAGATGAGCACTGCAACCCTAGAGTCGGATTCGACTGGCTTTTGAGCAAGGGAATCTTTACCTTTTTAAATAAAAACATATTTTAAAAAATCCATGATGGTAAGGAAATTCACCCCATCCTAGCAGGTGACTAACGCATCCACTATGCATTATCACAATGTTTCTCCTGGAGTTGTTTGCTAAACCTTCAGTTTGCACACATGAAAAATTACCATCCAGTTCTTTTTGACTTGGATCCTAGCTTCTCTTTCTGTTTGCAGTAGACCTTTCTGCTTGTAGATAAATTTTGAGAGGCTTATTTTCAGTTAAGCTTACATAGACTCATGGTCCACAAGAAAACTGTGTTTGGATTTGTAAGAAAAAACTGTGGTTGTTAAACTAGCCAGCAATAATTATTCCAAGTCCTGACCTCAATCATCAACTAAAAGGGAGACTGTAACCAAGAAATCATAAGCAGATTGAGACTGGGAAGGACAGCCATGACGGAGTGAGAAAAGATTCTTATGTGTAAGGATGCGTCGCCAGTGACCAAGATCAAGATAATTCATACTACAGTATTCCCCATTACTGTGTATGGGAGTGAAAATTAGACATGTCACCCCACTATGTAGCACAAGCAATCAGGAGCTGTAGTGCAAAGTCTGACTGAATAATATCAATCAGACTTCATGGAAAACCTATCAACATAGCCATCATTCAAGTTTATGCCCCAACTACAGATGCTGATATGGAAGAAATGGAAAGCTTTTATGCAAGTGTCTGGGAGGAAATTGATCACATACCTAAATAAGATGTGCTGATAATGGTGTAGGTGACTGGAACACAAAAGTAGGAAGCAAAACAGAATCAAATATTGTTGGAAGATTTGGGCTAGGAGCACAAAATGAAGCAGGAGAGTGACTCCTAGAATCTGTGAGGGCAGCAAGTTGTTCAATGCAAACACATGTTTCAAGCAACTAAACTGACCAGGAGCTGATTGTGGCACAGACCATAAATAGATAATATGGAAAACTAGAATATAGCTGAAGAAAAACACTGAAACAGTCATAGTGCCAAAATACAATCTAAACTACATTCCCAAAGAGTTTAAAGGCCATGTAAAGAACCAATTTGCATTACTAAGGTGAAGTGGACATGAAACAGAAGAACTGCCTCTCTGTAGCCTTTGGACCTGGTGTCCTCCATGGCAATACTAGGTCTCTCCCAGATTGTATCAGATCCCACACATCAAGCAGGCCACACGCTGGACTTGATCTTTGGCATGGGGATGGTTATGGATAAGATTGTTAAAGAAAAAGTGCCACGATCAGATCACTTTGCCCTGAAGGCCCAGTTAACTATCCCAGCCCCATCATGTAGGCAGTGAGTGGATTTATGCCCTCCTGCAGAGACTAATGGACCCAATTGGGTTCCAGAATGCTCTGCGGGATCTGATGTCCTCCAGTGATTCATTCGATGTGCTGACAGAGGACTGGAATTCCCATCTCTCTGAAGCCATCAATGAAATCGCTCCCCAACTTCTTCTTTGCTTCCAGTCCAAAATATCCCCTGGGATAATTGGGAACTCAGGGGGATGAAACAAAAACTTAGACTACTAGAGCAAGTTTGGTGGCATACTCACAACAAAGCTTAAAGAACATCTTATAGGACATTTATGAAATCCTATGAGGTGGCAGTGAAGGCTGCTAAAAAGGAATTTTACACAGCCTCCATTGCATCCATTAGCTCTTGCCCAGCACAATTGTTTAGGGTAATCAGATCTTTAACTTCTCTCACTGAGAGAACCCAAAATGTTAGGGATTCAGAGATTAGATGAGAGACTTTTGTGAGCTTTTTTTGCGGATGAAGTCTTGTCACTACGCCATGACCTCCCAGCCAATATTGATACAGTAAGTGAACTGGAGCCCCTATGGCTGTCTTTGGATTCAGTATTTGAAAGCTTCAGTTGGTTATCCCAGGCCGATGTTGATAGGACTTTGGGTGCTGATAGGCCAACCACATGCCTCTTGGACTTGTATCCCTCATGGCTATTGAAAGCTGGCAGTGAAGGAATACAAGGTCCCCTGGTAGACATTATCAACCTGTCCCTGGATTTGGGGGTCTACCCAGAGGGATTGAAAGAGGATGTGGTTGTACTGCTCTTAAATAAGCCAACTTTGAATCCTATGGATCCTTCCAATTACCACCCAGGCTTAAATCTTTCATTTCTGGGTAAGGTAATAGAGAGAGCAGTTGCAGAACAGCTCCAGAATTTCCTGGAAGACACGTCAGCCCTGGATCCATTCCAGTCCGGGACCCATTCCAGTCAAGGACAGAGGGTGGCACTGGGAGAGAGAATGTCAACCACGTATCCCCTAGTATGCGAGGTTCCTCAGGGGGAAATCCTTTCTCCAGTGCTGTTTAATATCTATATGCACCCAGTCTCCCAACTGGTGTGGAGTTTTGGACTAGGGTATCACCAGTATGTTGATGACACCCAGTTTAATCTGTTGATGGGTGGGCGGCTGGACACTGCCCTAAAAAATTTGGCTGAGGTGTTGGAGGCTGTGGTGGTATGGTTGAAACAGAGCTGGCTGAGACTGAATTCTGCTAAGACAGACGTTCTGTGGCTGGGAAGGGGGGATTCAGGATTGGGGTACCAACTCCCAGCCCTTGACAGTGTGCCCTTAAGTCTGGCACCAAATGTCAAGAGTTTGGATGTGATTCTGGATGCCTCCTTATTAATGGAGGCCCAGGTCACAAATGTTCGTATATTGGCAAAGTGGTACCTGTTCGTAGATTGGCATTCTCCAAGCTATTTCAGGTCAGGCAACTGGCTCCCTACCTGTCTTGTCCTAATCTAGCCACAAGTAATCCATGCAATGGTCACATCCAGACTAGACTACTGTAACTTGATCTGTGTAGGGCTACCCTTGAGACTGACCCAGAAACTCCAACTGATACAGAATGCAGTGGCATGGGTCCTTACAAGACACCATGAGCAGCACAAATTTAACCTGTGCTGCGTGAGTTGCACTGGCTCCTGATGGAATACCGAACCAGGTTCAAGGTTTTGGTGTTAACTTTTAAGGCCCTTTACAGTATGGGACCCACGTATCTTTAAGACTGGCTCTCCTGATATACCCTCAGAAGAGTATAGCACTTGGTGGATAAGAAGTTATTGGTGGTCCCCAGCCCGAGAGATATCCAGCTGTCCTCAACCAGGGCATTTTCTGCCATGGCTCCAACCTGGTGGAACTCTCTGCTGAACAACATCCATGCCCTGCAGGACTCAATGCAGTTCCACAGGGCCTGTAAAGCAGAGATGTTCCACCAGGCATTTGAAGGCAGCAATGGTTCCATCAGTCTGGCACTCCTCCCTGCCTTCCATGAGGCAGTGGCACAATTGAAAGTTTTTAGCATCATCTATTAGGCTGATCGTTGTGTTTTGTACTGTATTTTAACTGTTTTAACTATGTATTTATTATATGAATGTATTGCACTGCTGTACACCACCATGAGCCCTGTCTCTAGGGGGAGGGGGGTTAAAATCCAATTTAATAAATAAAGAATAAACAAATAACTATGGGTTGAAGCAGGAGATATTATCAAGGAAGAATTTGCAAAGACTATTTCTGTAGCCAAAAGAAATGAAAAACCTGATGGATGACTAATAAACTCTTAATATTGCTAATGATAGGTGACAGAGTAAAAGATGACAGAAATAGAATCAGAAATCTAAATGCAGCTTTCCAGTGAGTGCTCACAGAGATAAAAAGAACTATTATAATAACCAATGTAAGGAAAGAGACAAGAACTACATAAAAGGAAAAACAAGAGATCTGTTCTGCAAGATCCAAGAAATCAAAGGCACATTTAAAGCACATTTAGGGATGCAGAAAGATCAACACGGAAATACTTTAACTGTACACGACAGAATAAAGAAAAGATTGGAATGGTACACTGAAAGAGATGAAAGGATGACAGATTCCTTACAAGAAGAAATTTTGAATAAAAACCTGTAGCTTTAGAAAGTGAAGTGAAACCTGCACTGAGAGCAACTGGGAGTAGATGGGATATCAATAGAGATATTCCAAGCCACCAAAACAGAGTTCATCAAAATCTTAACAAGAATATGCCAACAGATATGAAAAACAAAACAATGGCCCATAGACTGGAAACAATCAACATTTCAGTTCCAAAAAAAAAGGAGACAACAAAACTGCAGCAGCTATCGGACCATCACATTAATTTCTCATGTGAACACATTACAAGGAAAACTGGATTAGATTTAGATGAAGGTGGAGTGAAAATTGGTGGGAGGAACATTGACAATTTGAGACATGCAGATGACACCATATTACTGGCAGAAAATAATAAAGACTAGAAATGACTGCTGATGAAGGTTAAAGCAGAAAGTGCTAAAGCAGGATTACAGCTGAACTTCAATAAGACAAAAGTAATTACTACTGAGAATTATGCAACTCAGTATTTTCTGACTCTTCAATGTATATGTTCTGTGTCCCTGTATAGTTTTTCCTGGTGTATCTACCTACAAATGAATATTGATTTTGTATCTGCAGTTGTGGTTGCTTCCAATGAATCCTGGGAATTATAATTTAAATGATAAATTATAAGGAATTGGAAAGTACATAATTTCAAAATCCATACCTCCGCAGATATATCATCCCCAGAGTTCTGTGTGAGGAAGAATGTACTTTATATTGTACCTGGAAAAATGAAGGTACAACTTTTGGATAGTAATATATGGGAAATAAAACTTTAAAAAAAGAAAAAAGAAATACCTAGGTAAACAACAATGTCTTAAAATGGCTTTGAAAACTTAACAAGTTCAGCATCAGCCAAACAGGTATGGGAAATATGATCCACATTAGAAATGATCTGGCTTCTAATGGCTGCCCAACTCTTATCAACTAATCAAAGCAGGGTCTCTGATTGTAACAAGCTACAAGTTTGTATTTAAACAGAAAGTTGCCCTGCACCCATTCTGTAGGCCTTCAATGGTGTAATCCTATGTAGGGTTATGAGTTATAATGGACTTAGACTGGAGTAATTTTGAACAGGATTACATGGTAAAGTAATAACCCACACTTTGGATTGTGAAATAGATCAATCAAGAACCAATGAAGATTGTTTAATGCTGTTGAGTAATACTATACTTTACTCTAGTCGGATCCAAAGGCGCGCCTCAATCTCTGATTGGTTATACTGTCAACGGATAGTACCTCAGTATTGTGTGGAAAGAACTTCAGCATGTTTGCTTTCATTTTGCCCCCTACTGCCTCCAGGTACTTGGTCAGAATATCCACTATCTCACCTTACATCTGAAAAGGGGTAACACAGTTGTGTTTCATCAGCACACTTCTCTGTGAACATCTGCACAAGTTCTCCTAGCAATTTCATGTAGATGGTACAGGGTACAGAACAGAACCCTGTGGATTCTTACAGCAAAAGTGCTATATTCCAGTATCACCAACTAGTAAAAAGGTAAAGGTTCCCTTGCTCGAAAACCAGTCAAGTCAGACTCTAGGGTTGCGGTGCTCATCTCCGTTTCAAAGCCGAACTACTGATCTTCCACAGCCTGCATTTCAGCGTCTTAACCACTTGAGCCACCGCAGATCCATAACCAAAGTGTTAGGGATGGGCAATTAGACTTAATTCATAGTGATGAAGGTTGTAGGGATGATGGAGACTTGTAAGGAAGAAAGAAATCATGGCTCCTATACCATTTATGTTGTCACTGCATCAAGCTTTGAGGCAGAGGCTCCAATCTGTTATCTGGATTAATTATCTGGGTATCCATATGTTGCTAAAGTGGATTGTGGGGGGGGGGATCTATCTCTCTTATAATTGCTAAAATTGGTCTGCCACAATTAGTGAATGTATTTGCTGCTAAAGATACAGATGCTGCATTTGTTAACATCATGGGCCTGCAAATAGCAAAATGACTTTCTACTTAGAATGGCTTTCTATTTAGAATGTTTGACTAGAACATACATCTCTTGACAGCTTTGATTACCATTGGCCATTGTATCCATTAAGACCAGTGACTGGCTCTAGGTGCACTATGTTCTGGTAGTTCCATACTTATCTTGCTGACCAGTACTAGTAGGTGGTCAGCAAGATAAGTATGGAACTACCAGAACATAGTGCACCTAGAGCCAGTCACTGGTCTTAATGGATACAATGGCCAATGGTAATCAAAGCTGTCAAGAGATGCAGAACAGTTAACAGTATTACAGTGTCCCATTTCTCTCCATGCAAAGGTCATCATCACAGAACCTAAAATAGCTTCAATCTCAGATCAAGAACAGAATCACGACCAGATAACCTATCTCATTCAGAAGGCCTGTAGCTGTCCATCCACCATTCATTGAGCACTGTGACCCCAAAAGGGAGATATTTGACTTTAGATGATAGTTAACTTTTTTTTGGACCAGGGAAGTTCAGATCCAATAATCTCATGATCATCTCCTCATTAATGTTGGCACCATCTTTTCTATCGGTGAAGCATATACTACTTCAGCTTCAACCCTTCTTCTAGTGTTACATCTAAATGTACCTTGAATGAATATTATACTGTAAATATAAACTTTGTAGTTGGCTTAAACCCTTACTCATTTTCTCATTTGTCTTGCGAAGAAAAGAAAGCAGAGACAACACTTTATTCTGCGTAGGAGTGAAGTCACCAATCGATGGGGCTCTATCTCCTTCAAGGAGTTTCCGTGGTGGTAATCCAGTTTGGAAATGGTTTGTAGTAATCTGGTCTGTGGAAAAATGCGTGGCTGCAATGAAATCCACTGCATTACCCCAGTCTGCTCCGAAAGCACTTTCAGGGCCACTCAGGAATTTTAGACTGAAAAAAAATGAGAGGTAAAATGAAAGGTCATATAATCTGTTTCAAGACCATTCAATCTGCTGCGATGCTTGGTCTTCTATCAATAGGACAAGAGTTTCTGGCCTAATGTGAGGTCAGGTGTACACAAAGGGTTACATAGAGAAACAAAATAAAAAGAGGAGTTCAGTGGCGCCTTAAAGCCAAAAATAAGTATACAAAAAATGTCAACGTACTGCAATGCAGGATGGCATCCCTATATTGGATTTAGGAATACACATGGTAAGGAATGTATTCTGAATCTTTATCTTACCGATTTTGACACTTTGGAAGTGCATAAGAGAGGGAGAGAACATGAGCTTTCCACATATATTTCAATGCTTCATCTTTTGAGAAGGAAATTGCTTCAGAGTTCCGTGCAGTGGATGAGAGATACTAAATGAGAAAGATGTTCAGTTATTATTATTTATTCCCAATATAACTGGCAAGCTTGAAGATGTTCGTACTCATTGTGTCTTCCCAGAAAACATGATGATCAGTATAAAATATTATTATCCAAGGCACTGACTTCCTGGTAGAAAACACCAGGAATTGAAGCCTTCTTCAAGGACAGCAACTATAGATACTGAACAAAACTGTTTCTGTGATTCTTCATACTGTGTACTTCCCTGAGTGGCTTTTTTGTAACAACTGGTGTGTTTACAAATATACAAGAAGACCATAAGAGCAGGCAAAGAGTCACTGCTACATGGCAGTCAACATGATTTCCTCAGAGATGCCCTATATTTGAAGGTACATTCAGCAAGGTTCAGCAAGCTCATAGTGCCTGTACTGCCTATATGCAGCTGTGTCAGGCAAAGCTACGTGATGTTTCTCATCCACGCACTTTGTGGGCTAAGAAGTCCTCCTTGGACTACTTCAGTAATGGATTGCTTACCCAGCCTCTCCCCCGCCCCCGCAAATAGTATTGGTATTCTACATTGATCTCTTTCTACCCAGCATCTGTTGCTTGAAGAAGGAATATGGTGCTGTTGGCATTTGATTTGAGGTGGGAACAAATATAGAACTAAAATTAAATGTATTTTATTTTACCATTTAGAAAAACCCTAAGGCTTCTATTAGTCTATTTTGAAGTGAGGGAACAAAGAATATATAACTTACTTTTTAGGATGGTGAAAAACTGACTGCTCCTTGTAAATAGATGCAGGAAGTGGTGAGGAGCCTTTCTTTAACTGAAGTAACTCCCACACACTGTCTTCTGACATAATATGTGAGAAGAAAAATAGCTTACCTTGAAGTAGTCCCTCCATCCAGCCATAACTTTTGGTGCGTGATTGTTGCATTCTACAGTGTTATGACAAAAGTCATCTTTTCGCTCATCTGGTGGTAGCATTTCTACCTCATATGGTAAGTCTCCAAACAAACCACTTTCTACAGCCCCCAGAAAAGGAATAATCGCTAGTGCATAATTTGCACCTGTAAGAGTAAATAGAAATCAATATATCTAATATCAGTATATCTAATTCTCATCACAGCCCCATCTGTGGATTTTTAAATCCAGAGATTGGGGCCATGGACACACAGAACTGAACTACAAACCTGAGAAAAGCCCCAGATTTGCAGAAAAATCTGAAATAAAAAATACAGAGCCCAAGATGATAAAAGGAGTGCCTGTAGCTTTAAGAAACAGATGCTCTCAGTGGCTGTTGCTAGGCAAAGACAAAAGTCTTCATGCCTTGGCTTCTATCAGGAAATAGCAGGGAGAGGGGGTAGGGTAGGGCTCTTTCTTGGTTTTGGCCTTGAGGGAGGATTCAGTGGGGTCAGACCTGGCAGCAGCCACCATGCAATTTGATACCATGTGACTTGCATGCCTCACCCAGGCCTGGCTGCTTGCTGCAGCAGCCACCCCTTTCCCTGAAACAGTGTGATATAGCAGGTGGAGTTTCAGAATATGATCTGGGAGACCATTTTACCGTCTCTGAGTCAGTGACTGACTTCCACTTACACCCACCCTCCACAATAGGGGAAATAACCCTGCTCCTGCCTGCGAGTGTGAGTTTATTTTATTTTATCAGTGCCCCCTGACTTATTTAAAGGCCCCCTGAATTAAGAAATCCTGGCTACGGGCCTGGCTAGTACCATGGCGGGGTGGGCGCTGTACTTTCAGGACCTCCTTGTCCTCATCAGAGGTGTCCACATGGTGGGCTGCAGTGTTGGGCCTCCATGAAGCTGGCGGGCTCAGAGCTTGGCGGACCTCTGTGGTGAACTTGTCGGCAGCTTCTGTGGAAAGGGCTTCCTCAAGTGCATCCTTGAATGTGGGGTCCCGCTTGGTGATGAGCCACCATTGAATCCGCTCACTCCGAAGTCCACACACCAGCCCGTCACAGAGTGCTTCCTCAAGGTTGTGGAAGTTGCAATGTTGGGCGGCACACTGTAGGGCCATAACGTAGGCTGTGATTGACTCACCCGTTGCCTGGTTCCTTGTGTAGAATGTGTGGTGGGCTGCAATGATAGAGGGCATTGGCACAAAGTGCTCCTTCAGCTTGTCTATAATTCCCTGGAATGGGGTGTTTTGTAGCTCCACTGGTGCTAGCAGTGAGCGAGCAATCTCAAATGTTGAGTGGCTGCAGACCCAGAAGAAGGTGGCACACTTCTTCGCACCTTCTCCAACCTCAGAGGACTTGAGGAAGAACTCAAAGCAAGAAATGTAAACAATAGGCTATTTACATAACATTAGTTTCTCATTGGTCACTTCCAGAGTCCTGGTGGGCTATTGTTCTAGAACTCCAAGCTCAGCCAGCCTCTGGTAGATAGTTCTGGAATGTTCCTGACCTAATACGTAACATGTCCAATTGTCTATCTAGTCCAGTATCCAGTTTCACATAATTGCTAACCAGATACGCTTGAAAGGTTTACAAGGAGGATCCAGTAGCCAAAGCTTCCCAATGTTCTTGCCTCCCAGCACTAATATTCAGAGAGTTACTGCCTGTGAACTTAGAAGTTTCAGTTAGTATCTACAGCTAATACTGTAGGGGTAGCCATGTTGGTCTATTGTAGCAAAACAAAACTGGAGTCCAGTGTCAATTTAAAGAATAACAGAATATATTCTGATGCTTGGGGTGGGGCAGGGGGGTGGGTGACATCACTAGTTAGAATGTCAGAGTCTAAATAGTTATCAAAATTAAGTTATGCACCTAGTTATGCATCCCCTGAGTATCCTGGAATAAATGCCGCTTGCCTCTCAGGTGCCACTGGACCTCTGTTTCATTTATATAGCTAATACCTATTGATGGACCAGTTCTCCACAAATCTTTCTAATCTCCTGTTGAAGCTAACCAACCTAGTGATCCTAAATCCTAAACTGCAGTCACACACACAAAACAATCCACTTTCAATGCACTTCTCAAATGGATTTTGCCAGTTTACACAGTAAAATCCAGTTGGAAAGTGCACTGAAAGTGGATTGAAAGTGGATTATTTAGTGTGTTTGACCGCAGCCCTATAGTACTAAGTCCTATTAGTACTGAATTCCACATGTTAACTACACTCGAAGTGAAAAAGTAGTTGGTTTTGTAGGTCTGCTTCACATCAACCATCTGTGTAGTTAGTACATTTTATCCTGTCCTTCATGTCAAGAAACTCTGGACAGTGTATGCTCTCAAACTTGCTCTGCAGCTGATATGAATATTGTGTGACTCTTTTCATAGAAGAATAAATAGCAGCTTAGTGAGCAGTGGAGATACTAGCAGTTTCTGTTTGTTTGTTTATAAAATTTTGACCATTGATTGGGTCGGTGATGGGCTGGGGTCTGTGACATGAGTTAGGGTAGAAAACATTCTGCGTATGCCCAAGTGCCAGTCTCCATACCATGTAAATATGCATAGTATCACAGTTTTATTTTAAAATGCTGCAGGCATATTGGACAGTGAAGGAAGATATTGGAGCACTGATGTTAAGTACCCCGATTAAAACACCCTAATCAATATTGAGCCAGTTGCATTCCAGACTGCATTCCAGATGGTGTTCCCCTCTTTGTCTTCTTTTATCAATATGCCATTCACTAGCAGGTCATTCTAAAAGCTGTTCCATGGATCAGGCTCACAGAAGAACACGTGGATCTATAGTGTGTCAGCAATAGGCATTCCTGTGAACTGACAGTGGTGTGTATCCTACCATTCCACTGAAAATCTGAAGCCTTCTACCAGCCCAAGGAGCCTTCGTACAGCAAGTGACTCTTCTTCCAATAGCTCTTCTTCCAAGAGCAAAAGTCCAGTATCACCTTAGACTAACAAAATAGGTGGCAGGGTATGAGCTTTTGTGAGACACTGCTCACTTCTTCAGATATGACAACATCTTGAAGAGGGACCAGTGGAAGCCTGTCCACCACCAATTGCCCATTTATTCCAGGCTTTCCAAGACCAGGCAAATCTGTTCTCTATCTTTGTTCTCTTTAATGGGGTGTAGGGGTGGGAATTGAAGGAGCCTTGTGTAGTGTGTAGTACAGAAATCAGCACTGAGTAAGCTTTGGCTAAAACCCCCTCTATGTTGAAAAATTACATACAGATGAATTAGAATGTCAGAGAGTAATTTACTACTATTATTTGTGTGCTGGAGTGGGAGCTTTAAATAGAAAAGATTTTGCTGTTATGGAACACTTACTGGACAATAATGCTTTGTAGACCGTTCAGTGTTTACCTAACACAATGTATACTTACAAGCCCACCAGCTGTGTGCAGATATGCACAGATTTTCTCCATCTTCATGGCCACAAGATGTAAAATTTAGTGGATCTGCTAGTCTGCCTGCAAGACAATTCATTAGAGCATTTAATTAAAAATGTATTTATCTAAATGGCCAAGATTTTCACACATGGCCCAGGACTTTGCTAAGATATGAATAACTGTTTTTTGCATTGGAAAAAGTACTTATTTTGCTTGATCTAACAGAGATATGTTTCAAATTAATTGGGTTGGATCCAACCACATTTTCTGCTAGCAAAAACAGGATGAAGGATGTAATCTAACCAACTGAAACAGGGATTCTGCAGGGGATCAAGGGACCTTCATCTACAAAACCCATGTTTGACAGGGGCTATAGAAAGGAGGAGAACTGGATGAGACTGACTGAGAACGCTGTCTGGATCCTAACCCAGCATTTGTTTTGCAATGTCCTGTTTCATCACTCCTTGCAGCCTTGTTTATTAGAAATACCGGAATCACTGACCTCAGGATTGGCTGTGGAATGACATGCAACAAACATTATTGAAGTGTACAAATAATCATAGAAAAGCAGGTTGCCCCATTCTCAGAAGTGGGATAAAGAGCAAAATGCAGCTGAAACCATAACGGATATTCATGTGTTTATATGGCAAACCAGGAATCATTTGGACTCCTTAGAGAGAGAGCTGAAAGCCACCTAAGAATTGTATAAATAGTATTTGTAAACTAGTGATAATTCCAGATGGCTTTTAAAGCATAGAATTGTAATTTTATCCCATACCATAGAACTAAAGTTTCATTTTTATTATTAGTTTTAAAACATAAATGCTGAGATATGAACATGAACATGAATGTATACACTAAGGGTACCTTTTACTTTGCATTAAGCTTCCTTTGCCCTCAGATACATTGCCATATAGTCAAATCTCATTTGCTATATAACAGGGACTTTTATTCATAATTCTCTTCATTTACTTCATCTATATGCCACCTTCCCCCCTGCAAGACTCATTGTCTTACAACATTTTCATCTTCTTTATTTTATCCTTGCGACAACCCTGTCAGGTAAGTGATGCTAAGAGTGTGTGATTGGCCCCAGGTCACTGGGCAAGCTTCTATTGCAGAGCGGGGATTCAAACTAGTGTCTACTCTAAATTTGTATAGGTTTGGGCACCGGTACTGGAGTACATGACACTACAGGATCTACTACCACGTAATCAAACATATCATAGATGGTTACACCTCTAAGGCTTAATATACACAAAACACTCCAATAGTTATAGGAACAATCAATAAAGTATGCTGTATGTATGTTAATCTGCATCATTTTATTACAAGAGAGATATTATTCTATGGTAATGCGCAAACTGTCTTTTAAATTACTATGTAATATGCAAAATACCTTACAGGATATTATGTAATGTATGCAATAACCTAATAAAGCTATAACAACAACAACAACAACAACAACAACAACAACAACAACAACAATAAAAACTAGTGTCTTCCAGATCCCAGACCAGAACTCTACAAGCAGTGGTGCTAATTCGGTTGCCCACTGGGACTTCACACAGGATTTATTTACAATTTACTAACTTCACTGCTGCCCTGAAAGTAGTGGAGGTAGGAAGAGTATGCCCTTCTTTTTTGGGAAGGAGGGACTAATTCAGGGGAGCATGACTGCCTCACGTATGTCAATGTTTTTCTCTCCTTTTGAGGACCCCAGGAATTATCATTCAAAGACGAAGGCACAATGCATATGGTGCAAAAATAAAATGGTTCAAAGAAGTCCTCCCATAGTTTAAAAACTGTCAAGATGGCTCCTGTCGATTAAAGCAAGGCAGATAATACAAGAGGTACAACCAAAAGGGAAGCAGCATATTGTAATAACACGCATAAGAAGTACCTGTAAAGGCAAACACAGTATAAAATTGGAGTGATAAGGCCATAAAAAAGCAGAGAGCAATGACATTAGAGAGATAAATCATGCATCAAAACATCTGAGTAGCACTGTAGCAATGAAGGAAAAAAATACCACTATGGAAGAAACTAAATGCCAAGCCAGGCATCAAAAGTCTATAAAAATAGCTTGAAAAATCAGCATATTTTCATCTAGCACTTAAAAGTCATAACCTTAATGCCAGGAGAAAAACAGTAGTTCAGGAGGTGCAAGCAGCACAACAGAGCATGATGTGTCATTGGTAGCCACCCTTTTCTCCTCTGAAGGTTCAGATCATACATACCGGACTGGTATTGCCAACCATGTTGCAGTGGCAAACCCCAGAGGATATTGTCTTCATTATTGGCTCCCAGTGCTGCAAAATATTTAGCTGAATGCTGTAACATTATTTTATACATCCCCATTCTTTCCTTGTAGTTCCAGGCAGCAATCAAAATTTTATTGCCTTTCACTGGGTATTCTTCCAGGTTTCCAGGAGCAAGATGCCACAATGGAGGGAAAGCATCCTGGTAGCCTTCTGGAGTCCAAGTTTCTGCAGGTGCTGAACAGATCAAAGTAGCAACCAAAAGAAAGCAAGGGAGGTGGCAAAGAGATTGTCTCAGCCCAACAGGTGTCCTGCCTGACAGAACCATCCTGCATTCAGGGTTCTGAGAGAGCAGTAGTAGCAGATGCTTTGAAGAGGGAGAGAGCACTCAGAATGTGACACACACTGCCTATGCAAATCAGGTGTGATTGCCTTCTTGTCCCCACCTTTTCTACAGAATGGAAATTGACACTTCAGAACTGAAGGCTAGGAGGACTTTCACGTCATTGCTGTCTTGGAAATGTCCTGAAGCCCAGTTAGAAAATACATGGAGATCTTTTACTATAGCCAATTGACAGACATAGTAATTTAGGGCTTTTTTTTGTAGAAAAAGTACATCAGGAACTCATTAGCATAACAGGCCACACCCAACAGCATGAATTCATTAGCACCCATGACAGCATAGCTTATTGGCATATTAGGCCACACCCCCATGTTACCAGAAGTGAGAGGAGGGAGAGCTTGTACCTGAATAAACCTTGGTCTTAAAGGTGCCACTGGACTCTTTTGGATTGCTAGCTATGGGGGGGACTCATGCAGATCTGTGCAGAAATAAATAAATAAATAAACAAACAAAGAGAGGGAGGGAAA
>NW_015169780.1:24537-31941 GCF_001447785.1 Gekko japonicus | reverse complement strand
GAAAGAAGGAGTGAAAGAGGGAAAGAAAGAAAGTGAGAGAGAGAAGAGAAAAAGGGGTAAAGAAAGAAAGAGAGAAGGAAAAAAGGAGGGGAAGAGGGAAAGAAAGAAAAAGAAAGACAGAATGGAGGGAAAGAAGGAAAGAAAGAGAAGGAAAGAAGGTGGGGAAAAGGGAAAGAATGAGAGAGAGGGAAAGAAAGAGAGAGAAAAGAAAAGAAGGAGGGAAAGTGGGGCATGGCATCGTGCGAGGTCTATGGACGCCTAATTCTACCGCTCCGCTCAACCCTGCCTAAATCAACAAAGAAAATACTTTAAACGACAGAAACTGGCCTAGGAAAATGCTGGACTTGCTGTATGAACCATCTAGCATGATCATCAGCAGCAAAAACCCAGCCGGTAAGCCCATCTTTGTTATAAGAATAAAGGGAAAAATATCGTTAGAGGGATTCGCGGCAAAACAAAATGGCGGATGAAAGCATAGAAGATCAAGATCTCTTAACGCCTCTATCTAAATTAGACCTGGTTGAAGTGGAAGACAGGATTTCCATAAAATTGGGGTCACTACTTAAGCCACTGCAAGAACAGCTACAAGAAATTAATAAAACTATTACTGAGACTCAAAAGAAAGCAGGGTGTGCAATGACTCTAGCTGAAACAGTCCAAGATGAGACCCACAACTTGCAAATAGAAAATGAGCAAATGCAAAATAAACTTTTACACTTATATGGAGCTACGTAAAAATAACATCAAACGTAGATTTCTGGAGGACCTAAATACAAATGAGGATTTATATTGTTTTATAGCCGACTGGCTTGCAAAGATTCTAAATTTAGAAGAGAGAGTTATCCCAGTAATTGTTAAAGCATATCGTTTGGGCTTTCCAAAAAACACACAAAGACAAGGCCCAAGGGACATAGTAATAACAGCCCTGGATTATAGAGTTCACAAAAGAATTTTGATTGAAGCTAGACTAAGAGGATCTTTTAAATACAAAGACCATAAAATAGAAATATTTCCAGACCTACATTCTGAAGTGATATCTAAACGGAGTGATATCTAAACCACTACCCAACTACAGGAAGCAAAGCAAAAATACAAATGGATTGGTCCATCTACAGTGCAAGTAATCCACAACGGAACAAGATTAAAAGCCACAGATCCAGTTTCTGGACTCCAACATCTGGAGAAGCTGGGCTTAAAAACTACAACAGAAGGGACTAAAAAGCACTACAAAAGAAAACTGCACTTTCAGACGACCCCTCCAAGAGACAGCAAGATACTGCTATCTTCCACAAGAAAGCTTACAAGTAATTAGAACGGCATTAAATTTAAATGGGTAATTGGAATAAGTATGTTTTATAAAGTAAGTTTTGTTTAATTAGATTTCTGTGTTCTTTAAAGCATTAGGATATATGCAAAAATGATAAGAGAAAAAGGAACTTATGTAATGGCAGGACTGAGGGGGGAATAGTATTTTACAGAGAAGTTTTAGTTAAAGTTCCCAAGGAGGGAGGGTAACCCTAATAAGGAACAGGAAGTAAAATCCTGTTAGTCTGCAGAGTTTCTGCAGAAAACTGTAGAGACAGTTTAAAACACTGTATATTAGAAAATAATATAAAGTGATACAAGAAAATCTTGTGGTTTGTTTAGTTCTGTTTAGTTTTAATTATAGTAAAAAAAGAAAGAAAAGTAGGGCTGTGGTCACACAGAGCATTAGGCATGCTAGAGGGACGGAAGATAGGCGGATTTTCCGGGCGCGATCTCACTGCCACATCTGGGAAGCATAGAGCTCCCGTGCCGAACCCGAGGCTTCCTGCGGAAGATGCGCGGTAAAAAACGAGTACCTCGGAGGTACTAGTTTCCTGAAACCGCGGGGCAAGGGCGGGCATCTGATCACATTTCCGGTGGTAGTTCCGGCGCCCGCCCATGTCCCCTCACAAAAAGGTGTTTTTTTTCAAAGTCTCCATGGATGCGCACAAGCACCCAATGGAGCATGCGCACACGTTAGTTAAAAAAAAACACACACAACTGAGCAGCTCGCTAAGACTTGAGTCGTCCAGAGAAGAGGAGAGCAGCCAAAAGAAACGCAACACAGAGTGCATGGCTTGAGGCGAGAGAGAAACAGGGGGAAAGGGGGCAAGGCAGAAGAGAAAGCGGCTGAGGTGAAGCCCAGAAAGGGGGGGCTGCGGCGGCAGAGTACAAAGTCTGCTTGGGGAAGAGGGGGCAAAGCCGGGAAGAGTTGACTAGACACACGGGCGGCGTGAGGGGGGGTGCGCAGAGGCTGCGGGATCGAAGCCCCAGCGGCCAGGGAGCCGAAGAGCCAGGAGGGCGGCAACCACCATAGCCTCGAAGACAGGTGCTGGAGGAGGCAGCGGAGGAAGAGGCGCGGTCAGGGCGAAGGGGGCTGAGCCATGCTGCTTTGCCCTCTTTGTATGCCCCACCAGCCGGCTCCCCGACTGTTGCCCTTACACAACTAGCCAGCTGGCCCCTCCTCTCCCCAGCGCCGCTTGGCCAGCTGTCTCTGGCAGCCCCCTCCTTGCCTTCCCTCGTGCGCGGCCCCCGCTTCTTTGCCCCGCTTCTTTGCTGCGCCATGTGATCGGCACCTCCCCCTAACCACGGGACCTCCACAGGAGCTCCACGGGAGGTCTGATCGCGCAACCGCACATTATTTTGCCCCGGGGCAAACAGCCACGCTCCCCCCCTCGCATGTTCCAGCCAGTGTGACCGGGGCTTAGGTTAAGTTAAGAATAGGTTAGACAGGTTATATATAAGAGTTTAGGACGATTAAAATAATTGAGATTTAGAAATCAGTAGAAAAGTGTTAGTATAGTAAAACAAATAGCTATTGAAAGAAAGGAAACAGCAAAGGATTTAAGTTATAGAATTATTACTGCTGTGGTTCTTGAGTGCACAGTAGTGTCATTAATCATTTGAATGCATATTGGTATATTATTTTATTTTCTCTTTAACAAATAAGGTTATTAAAAATGGCTTCAATAAAGGTTATTTCTTTGAATTCCAGAGGATTGAATAATATGATAAAAAAGAAAAGAGTTTACAACAATTTATGCAAATTACATCCTGATGTTTTACTAAAAAATTCTAACCATAGAATTTTTAGAAATAATTGCTTTACATATCAAATCCAAGCTTGTGGGAATTCAAAATTGAGGGGAATGGCAATTTTGCTTCCAAGCCCCTGGGAATAGGCTCAGTGCTCTGGGACTGGAATGACAGTCCCCAGAGTGGAATGATGGCCCCTGGAAGTAGCAGAGATGTTCTGGGACTGGAATGACAGCCTACAAAGTGGAATGATAGTCTGAGAACACTTCTGCAACTCCCAGTTTGAAGTGAGAAGAAGATTACTGCTACTCTGAACTCTGTACATTGCTCATTAATTGAGTGCACAACAACTGTTTGGTATTCTGCCCTGTCTCAGACTTCAGCCATGCATTTACCAAACAAAGGCATCTGTGATGCCATAATTTACTAAATTTCAGTACAAAGTCACCCTTATGAATAAGGCAGAACCAAGACTCCTATAAATGAACATCCAGGAAAACTTTTAAAATGTTCCCCTACAGGCTTTTCTGTATTGCCTTCCTTACTGTCAAATTTACAACCATTTGTTTGTTTTATGTCACATGGTATGTATATTTGCAGATCTTAAAGTGACTATTCTAAAAGTGAATTTTAAGAAAGGAGACAGCAGGAGACTGCTGAGATACCACTATAACCACTGGCCAACTCCAATCTTTTCCTGGGTTTAGCCCAGCCCAGGGGCATGGCTTGGGGGGTTCCCATGGGTTCACAGTCCCCCTAAATTTCTGGGGAGCCCCCTTCTAAATCCCACATGACTCCACCTCCATAGATAGTGACAATGGCCTGTGATGTCACTGGTTCCTCCCTATAATGTCACTGGGCCCCAGTTCTTTTAAGGACCTAGCATAGCAATGCCTCTGGACCAGCCCCAACCCCGGAAATTGGAAAGTCTATGCCCATGCCTGTAAGGACCCGCACCACCATATTTTGTACCAGCTGGAGCTTCCAGGTCAGTTTCAAGGGTAGCCCTACGTAAAGCGAGTTATAGTAATCCAGCCTGGAGATTACTGTTGCATGGATTACTGTGGAAAGGTCAGGGAGAGATAGATAGGGGGTCAGTTGTATGACTTGGCACAGTTAAAAAAATGCCTGCCCAACAACATTAGCAATCTGGGCCTCCATAGATCAAATGGGGTCTGAGATCACCCCCAGACTCCTGATGGTAGGTGCCGGTATCAGAGGCACTCCATTAAGGGTTGTAGCAGGCACTTATGAAATGTTTCTACAGTAGAGGGGAATGCAGTTTTGTTCCTGGATATTATTTCCTTTTCTTCATTCTAGGCCAGGTTCTCTAGGAATTTAGTGAGGCAAAGGGGGAAACTAAAATTTTAGAGAAAAAGGAAATCTGTCTGGTACAGTTTTGATTTTTCTCTTAGGTTATCCATAATAACCCAGTCTATATATTTCCTTTGTTCATAAATTCATGCCTAGCATTATATCATATTATTACATATTTTTATTTTTAATGCTTAATCTGAGATCATCTGTTCTTAGGGAATATGTGATACCTTACACCATGCTTGTTTTTAAATTGTTATTGGTTCCAAATGATATAGCACTCTCTTTGCACATAGAACTCGTCACATGCAGTCTGGTAGGGTCATTCTGTTGGTTGCACATGTACACTCAGTGGCTGTCAATGTCCACAAATCAAAAGAAAAATCTTTCAATCTTCCCAAAGATTCAAAGTGAGCAGAAGCCAATCTTGGGGAAACTCAACAAGAGGCAACAGCATTACCCATTTTCTTTTTGTTTTCAAATTATGAAAATTGATAACATTTACTCATCGCTGATGCTAACTGAGATGTGTTAAAATTTCACTGTACCAAATTGTATCAGTAATCATTATTTTATCTGTTGTGATATTAATGAACTGGCATATTCAATTATTCAAGTATCACAGCCTTATCCTGTTTATACCAAAAAAGAAGTGCTACTGAATCCAATGGGGCATCTGTCAGCAAGCTGCCAATGTTTTATTTTCTTTTGTGTATGTGTGTGCGCTTGACCCTGTGTGTGTAGACTTGTAGATGCGCATGGCTTTGTAGCTCGCCGTAACATTATTATCTTCCCAAGGCCACAGGTGGAAGCAAAGCTCGTTAGCAAGGCTTGTTAGTTCAAGAATCTCTCATGCTTCACCGTGAGAAAAGATAACATGAGAGACTTGGAACCGTTAGTTCTCATGCCCAAAGGCGCAAACGGGAAAAACTCTGCAAGCGCGCGGGAAGCCCTGCAATTGGGCAATAGTGATTTGAATGTTTAATTATATCCTTTGCCATTGCTTGTGTTTTCCATTCTGAACAGTGATTCTGTTATGCACCCTTCAGCTCTAATAAAGTTACCTTTCTTCAAAGCGTGCTTATTATGATGCTTAGAGGAGTCTGACAGCATCTTACCTCTAATTATAGAATTATAGCCTTAACTGGAATCAGAGGCAATGAATTCCCTTTCACCTATCCATCATGTGTTTACTCTACTTGTAATGGTCATTAATTTTTGTTGTATACTAAGCTTGGCTGCGTGCAAGGCCAAGCCCACACGCGGTCAGGCGAAGAGCCCTAGCTTCGCTCTAAGGAACAATAGACCAAACGGATCCTAGCCCACATCTATCAGAGGGCTAGGTTCCAAGGTAGGACCTATGGAACTCTTGGCCACTGTAAATATCCTATCACTGGTGAAGGGTGTGTGCTTGGGCGTGGTTTGACTTCTAAATATAAGCTGGCCTACGAGCTGGCATTCTCTCTCTGGTTCTACATCTCTAAATAAACACTTCGCTATACATCAGGCTCAGTACTTTTCAATTTTATCATTCAAAGTGATGTAACAAAATAGCCTTACATTAATGAAAGTCAAATGGCACTTATTGGGACAGGGGCTTTCATACTGATGACATGTTTGCAAAAACTCTGCAGAGTGCTTCTGCCTTAACTCCCCAGCAGGAAACCAGATCTAGGAGTAATAATGCATTATCAGTGAAATTGCCTTAAGCAGCAGTTTTTGAAATTGCCTTAGCAGCGTCTCGACATGGAGGAATTAGCAGGTGATTATGTTCTAATATACAATGCAGCCCAAAATGTATGGTGTTAAGTCCGATGCTTAACAAAATAGTCAGAGAGTGATTTCAGCAAAACTCA
The DNA here is from genome assembly GCF_001447785.1 of Gekko japonicus. Lineage (NCBI taxonomy): Eukaryota > Metazoa > Chordata > Lepidosauria > Squamata > Gekkonidae > Gekko > Gekko japonicus. The sequence continues at coordinate 25,708 of NW_015169780.1, read as the reverse complement.
GGTTTATTTCAGCTCGACGATCACTTCTCTAACACGGTACAACTTCTGATAGCCCGAACAGCTATTCCATTGCAGCTGCTCGGTATTTAAACATTCCGGGCTAATGTAGCCACACCTACTATACAATTATCAACCTATCAGGTTGAGCGCATAAGGGACCAATCAGAGTCTTTCCCGCTTATATACATTTGAACCTGATTGGTCGCATTAGTCTTGGACTTCAATCCCTGTTCAAGACGAAGCTTAACATTGCTTCCATGTGAGATGTTTCACATTACATCTTAACGTATTCATGGCAGCTTCTGAATACATTACATATGGAATCTTTAATTACAAGCAAGTTGGAGACAAAACAGGCATAAGAACATAAGAAGAACCCTGCTGGATCAGACCAATAGACCATCTAGTCCAGCAGCTTAGTGCCTCTGAATGCAGAGGTTTCCTAGTAGCATGGCGGTTTTAAAAAGAGTGGAGATCAACTGTAAAATACTTGGCATAGAAAAAACTTACAGCACATTCTTAAGGACATGTGTGTCAACCAGCAAGCTGACTAAAAAGCAATATTTTCCTTCCTCTTTGATTCGAAATTCTGATTGACCTTTAAAACATAATAATTAAATTTCCAATTGATAAGTAAACACAGTGCTAGGCAAATTTAATTTACAGAACAAGAAACAAATTTGAACCATTGGGGTAATAATTAGGTGAATCCTGCTGAGAGACATAAGGGATTCTCCAGTATTAAAAAACAACAACAACTAGAAAACAAATTCAGGTCAGCAGAGGATGATGGGACATACTGTGCATATTGGACTGAGTATTTTAAGACCTTTGATGCTAATTTAGCCCTTACCGCTCTTACCTAAAAAAGCGTTTGAAATATTTGATATGACCCAAAGACAGCCTGTGCCTGACTATTTAACTGCTTCCCTGGGCTGATTGCCCTGTTTACTCTTCTTCTTCTTTGGTGACTTTCAAAGAAGGCAAACAGAGGTAGCAGCATCCAGCTGGGGATTTTCTCAGCCTTGTGGAATTATCTGCATCGTAGACCAAGGGACCTCGAATGACACTGACCCAAACAAAAGCACCTCAGATAATATTCATAATGATTAATTTATCTATGCCAGTTGCTGCAGCAAGAATAAGAGATAAACATGGTCATGGTTCAGCA